>NW_016984355.1:4523-6122 GCF_001483705.2 Eufriesea mexicana | reverse complement strand
AAGTTTGGTCAGGACAGCTTTGACTTTCCTGGTATTCAAATATATGCGGTTTAATCCTGCCCTATTCTGTGCTCTACTCAAACCTGCTAGACCCTGGGGAGTCCAGAAATGGTGGTTGCGCAACGTTACTTTGGGCTTGGCTACGTCTGGTTATGTAATGGTAGTCCGCGTTAGGTTTGGATACCTTTGACTTTTCTGCTGTACACTGCGATTCTATATACTCCTGCGCGCTACACTCCCCTAATACGTTCTGCCTGGGCCTGGGGAGGCCAGCACTAGTGGTGGCGACACTTTAGGTTGATTCTGTTTACGTTCGGTAGTGTAACGGTTGGTAGGTTGGAATAGGATGGCTTTGACTTTTGTGCTACGTAATGCTTTTCGGAGGATTTCTCGGACCTTCTGTGATCTCATATGCTCTGCTTTGCCGTGGGGAGGCCAGAAATGGTGGCCGCGGCATGTTAGGCAGAGCCAGGTTATGTTCGGTTATGTAACAATTGGTTTGTCTAGGAAAGGATAGCTTTAGCTTTTGCTCTATGCATTGCGATCCTATGGATTTCTGCGCTCTACTCTTCAATAATATGTTCTGCTTTGCTCCGAGGAGGGCAGAAGTAGTGTTCTCGGCACGTCGGGATGTGTTAGATTACGTTCGGTTACGTTACGTTTGGTTAGGTTAGGATAGGATAGCTTTGACTTTTGTGCTGTGCACTGCTCTACGTTGGATTTCTGCCCCCTATTGTGCTCTACTATATCCTGCTTGGCTCTGGGGAGGCCAGCAACTGAGGTCGCGGCACTCTGGGTTGAGTTAGGTAACGTATGGCCTTGTTAGGTCGGGTTAGAATGGGTTGGGATTGTTTTGACCTTCCTGCTGTACACTGTTACTCGGAGGATTTCTGCGCTTTACACTGCTCTACTTTACTCTACTCAGCTCCACGAAGACCAGAAATAGCGGTCGTGGCACGTTAGGTTGGGTTATGTTACGTTCGGATTGGCTGGGTTAGGTTGAGTTTGGTAAGGATAGCTGTGACTTTCGTGCTATGCACTGTGATTAGGTGGACTCCTGCACCCTGATGTGCTCTAATATGCCCTGTTTTGCTCTGAGGACGCCAGCAGTAGGGCCGCGGCAGGTTGCGTTTCGATACCTTGCGCTTGGTTGGGACACGCTGGCATTGATTTGTTGGGATAGCCTTGACCTTTCAGCTATACACTGCCATTCTTTTGATATCTGCGCTGCGCTCGCCTCTAATATGTTCTGCTTGGCGTTGGGGAGGCCAGCAATTTTGGGCTAGACGCGTTAGACTTTGTTAAGTTACGTTTGGTTATGTTACGTTTGTTTAGGATAGGACAGGACAACTTTGACTTTTGTGCTATACACTGCTATTCCGAGGAATGCTGCGCTCTTCCATGGTCTACTGTACTCAACTCGACCCTGGGAAGGGCAGTAATACCGGTCGCGGCCCGATAGGCTGTGGTAGGTTACGTTTGGCTAGCTTAGGCTGGGTCCAGTTAGGGTGGCTATGGCTTTCATGCTATAAACTCCTATTCAATGGATTTCTGCGCTCCACTGCGCTCTAGTGTGTCGTGCTTGGCTCCGGGGTGGCC
>NW_016984355.1:0-986 GCF_001483705.2 Eufriesea mexicana | reverse complement strand
TGTGCTACATAATGCTTTTCGGAGGATTTCTCGGACCTTCTGTGATCTCATATGCTCTGCTTTGCCGTGGGGAGGCCAGAAATGGTGGCCGCGGCATGTTAGGCAGAGCCAGGTTATGTTCGGTTATGTAACAATTGGTTTGTCTAGGAAAGGATAGCTTTAGCTTTTGCTCTATGCATTGCGATCCTATGGATTTCTGCGCTCTACTCTTCAATAATATGTTCTGCTTTGCTCCGAGGTGGGCAGAAGTAGTGTTCTCGGCACGTCGGGATGTGTTACATTACGTTCGGTTACGTTACGTTTGGTTAGGTTAGGATAGGATAGCTTTGACTTTTGTGCTGTGCACTGCTCTACGTTGGATTTCTGCCCCCTATTGTGCTCTACTATATCCTGCTTGGCTCTGGGGAGGCCAGCAACTGAGGTCGCGGCACTCTGGGTTGAGTTAGGTAACGTATGGCCTTGTTAGGTCGGGTTAGAATGGGTTGGGATTGTTTTGACCTTCCTGCTGTACACTGTTACTCGGAGGATTTCTGCGCTTTACACTGCTCTACTTTACTCTACTCAGCTCCACGAAGGCCAGAAATGGCGGTCGTGGCACGTTAGGTTGGGTTATGTTACGTTGGGATTGGCTAGGTTAGGTTGAGTTTGGTAAGGATAGCTGTGACTTTCGTGCTATGCACTGTGATTAGGTAGACTCCTGCACCCTGATGTGCTCTAATATGCCCTGTTTTGCTCTGAGGACGCCAGCAGTAGTGCCGCGGCAGGTTGCATTTCGATACTTTGCGCTTGGTTGGGACACGCTGGCATTGATTTGTTGATACCTTGCGCTTGGTTGGGACACGCTGGCATTGATTTGTTGGGATAGCCTTGACCTTTCAGCTATTCACTGCCATTCTTTTGATATCTGCGCTGCGCTCGCCTCAAATATGTTCTGCTTGGCGTTGGGGAGGCCAGCAATTTTGGGCTAGACGCGTTAGACTTTGTTA
>NW_016984354.1:0-477 GCF_001483705.2 Eufriesea mexicana | reverse complement strand
GAAGCCCACATAATAACAGTTTATACGACAAAAGTCAAAGCTATCCGGACCTAACACAAACAAGCGTTACCTAACCAAGCGTAGCCTAACTCAACCATACGTGACGTGACAACTGTCGCAGCACACCCCAGAGTCGACCAGAGAAATATGCCGAGTAGCAGTGCATGGCATTATCTTCACTTCCATACTTTCCAAACCTGTTCGAACGTAATATAAACATACGCTACCTAGCATAACCTAACGTGCCGAGACCACTATCGCTGGAAGCCCCTCAGCCAAGCAGCATATACTGGGGCATAGTAGATCACAGAGTGCTGCTTAATAGCAGCGTATAGCGGAAAGGTCAGATATATCGCCACCGAACGCGACCTAACCAAACCTAACCAAACGTAGACTAACAAAGCATACCGTGCAGAGACCACTATTTTTGGCAACCCCAGTGCCGTGAAGAACACATTAGAGCGCAGTAGAGTGCAG
>NW_016984353.1:0-427 GCF_001483705.2 Eufriesea mexicana | reverse complement strand
AAGCGAACGTAGCCTAACTCATCCTAACTTGCCGAGAACGCTATTGCTGCCCTCCCCGGAGCCTAGCTGGGCATGGTAGAGCACAATGGAGCGCAGAAATACACTGAATAGCAACGTATAGCACAAAAGTTGAAGCTATCGCAACCAAACGAATCCAAACCCTACCCATCCGAGCGTAACATGAATCAGCCTAACGTGTCAAGACCACTAATGCTGGCGGTCTCAGGGCCAAGCTGAAAATATTAGTGCATTGCAAGGCGCCAGGATCCATGTAATGGCGGACAATGCCACTGAGGTCAAGCTATCCTCTTCTAACAAAACCGAACGTAACGAAACCAAACGTATCACAACCGAACGTGACGTACTGCGATCACTACTGCTGTCCACCCCATAGCCAGGCAGGGCACATTATTGGCGAGCGGAATGC
>NW_016984352.1:0-574 GCF_001483705.2 Eufriesea mexicana | reverse complement strand
ATAGCAGTCCAATGGCTACAGCACGCCAATAGAATCATTCCTCCTTATTTATGCAAGGAAGGTTGCTCACCACGATATTAGTGGATAACGTCAATAAAATTGAATTTCCCTTCCAGATTCTGTAGCCATGCAATGACTACTAGCCTTGCAATGACTAGAGGACGCCAACAGAACGTTTCCTCCTTACTTACGCAAGGAAGTTAGCTCACCACGATATTAGACGAAAATGTCAACAAAATTGTATTTTCCAGCCACAATATATATCATTGCGATGGCTATAGCACTCAAAAAGCATCTTTCCACCTTACTTAAGCCAAGAAGTTAGCTCACCACGATATTAGTCGAAAATGTCAACAAAATTGTACTTTCCATCCACATTCTGTATCATTGCAATGGCTATAGCACACAAAAAGCATCTTTCCTCCATACTTACGCAAGGAAGTTAGCTCACCAAGATATTAGACGAAAATGCCAACAAAATTGTATTTTCCAGTCAAATTCTATGCCATTCCAATGGCTATAGCACTCAAAATCCATATTTCCTACTTACTTACGCAAGGAAGTTAGCTGACCA
>NW_016984351.1:0-1049 GCF_001483705.2 Eufriesea mexicana | reverse complement strand
AGCTAATATCGTGGTGAGATGACATTCTCGCATATATAGGTAGGATAGACTATATTGACGTGCAATAGGCATTGCAATGCAATTGAAGCTTCCAGGAAAATTCAATTTTATTTTCATTTTCGACTATTATCGTGGTGAGATATCTTTCTAGCCTAAGAAAGCAGGGTAGATTCTATTGGCGTGCTATAGACAATGCAATGCTGCAGAACCTGGGTGCAAAGTTCTATTTAATTGACATTTTCGACTCTAATATCGTGGTGAGCCAACTTCCTTGCTTAAGCAAGGTGGAAAGAACCTATTGGCGTGCTATAGCCATTTCAATACTATAGAGTCTGGCTGGAAAGTTCAATTGTATTGACGTTTTCGACCAACATCGTTGTGAGCTAACTTTCTTGCATAAAAAAGGATGAATGATTAGATTGGCTTGCTATAGCCTTCGCAATGCTATAGAATCTGGATGGAAATTTCAATTTTATTGACATTTTCGGCTAATACCGTGGTGAGATGACACTCTCGCATAAAACAGGATGAATAATTCTATTGGCTTTCTGTAGCCTTCGCATTGCTATAGAATCTGGATCGTAAATTCAATCTTATTGACATTTTAGGCTAATATCGTGGTGAGTTAACTTTTTCGCATTAATATGGAGGAAAGATTCCATTGGCGTGCTATAGGCTTTGCAATGCTGTAGAATCTTGCTGGAAAGTTCAATAACGTTGACAGTTTCGACTATTATCGTGGTGAGCTGCCTTTCTTGCCTAAACAGGTAGGGTAGATACTATTGGCGTGCTATAGACGTTGCAATGATACAGAATGTGGTTGGAAAATTCAATTTTATTTACATTTTCAGCTAATATCGTGGTGAGATATCATTCTCGCGTATATAGGTAGGATAGACTCTATTGACGAGCTATAGGCATTGCAATGCAATAGAATCTTCTTGGAAAACACAATTTTATTGACATTTTCGACTAATTGCGTCGTAAGCTAACTTCCTTGCATAGGTAAGGAGGAAAGATACTATTGGCGTGCTAAAGGCTTTGCAATG
>NW_016984350.1:364-576 GCF_001483705.2 Eufriesea mexicana | reverse complement strand
ATTTCCCTTCCAGATTCTATAGCTTTGCAATGACTACAGCACGCCAACAGAATGTTTCCGCCTGGTTTATGCAAGAAAGATAGCTCACCACAATATTAGTCGAAATTGTCAATTACATTGAGTTTTTCAGCCAGATTCTAAAGCATTGCAATGGCTACAGCTCGCCAATAGAATCTTTCTTCCTTATTTATGCAAGAAAGTTAACTCACCGC
>NW_016984350.1:0-307 GCF_001483705.2 Eufriesea mexicana | reverse complement strand
ACAGCTTTGCAATGGATATAGCACGCCAAAAGTATCTTTCCTCCTTACCTATGCATGGAAGATAGCTCACCACGGTATTAGTCGAAAATGTCAATAAAATTGAATTTTCCAGGCAGATTCTATAGCATTGCGACGGCTATAGCACGCCAGCTGAATTCTTCTTCCTTATTTATGCAAGAAAGGTGGCTCACAACGATATTAGTCGGAAGTGTCAATAAAATGAATTTTCCATGCAGATTCTATGGCATTGCGACGGCTACAGCACGCCAATTTAATCCTTCCTCCTTATTTACGAAAGAAAATAGCT
>NW_016984349.1:0-1214 GCF_001483705.2 Eufriesea mexicana | reverse complement strand
GTATGGATGTATGGATGGATCGATGTATGGTTAGATGGGTTTGTGGATGGGTGGATGGATGGACGGTTGTATGGATGCGTGTATGGAAGGTCGAATGAACGGATGTATCTATGGGTGGATGTATGGATGTATGTATGGATGTATGGGCGTATGGGTGTACGGATGGATGGATGTAAGAATGGATGTATGTATGGATTGAGGGCTGTATGGATGGAAGGATGTATGGATCGATGGATGTATGAATGGGTGGATATTTGGATGGATGGATGTATGGAGGTGTGGATGTATGTACGGATGTATGTATGGATGGGCGGATGCACGGATGTATGGACGTATGGATGTGAATATGTATGTATGTATGGAAGGATGGAAGAATCGATGGATGGGAGTACGATTGAATGGATTTATGGATATATGGATGGTGGATGTATGGATGTATGGACGGGTGGATGTATGGGTGGATGGATGTATGGATGTATGGATATATATATGTATGGATGTATGGATGAATGTATGGATGTACGAATGTATGGGTGTATGGATGTACGGATGTACGAATGTATGTATGTACGGATGTATGTATGTTTGGATCTATATAGGCATCGGTGTATGGATGGATGGATGTATGTATTGATGTATGCATCGATGTTATGATGGATTGATGGATTGGTGGATGGATGTATGTATAAATGTATGTACGGATGAATGTATGGGGGTATGTATGGATGTATGTATTGCTCTATGAATGGATGTATGGATGCATGGATGGATTGGTGGGTTGATGTATGGATGGATGGGTGTATGGATCGATCGATGTGTGGATGGGTGGGTGAATGGATGGATCGGTGTATGGAAGGATGGATCTACGGATGTATGTATGTATGGACGTATATATGTATGGATGTATGGATGGATGGATGTATGGAAGGATTGACGTATGGATGGATGGATCTATGAATGCATGGATGTATGTATGTATGTATGTTTGAATGTATGCATGTACTTGATTTATGTATGTGTGGATGTATGTAGGGATGTATGGATGTAGGAATGTATGGTTGTACGAATGCATGGTTGTATGGATGAGTGGGTGGGTGAATAGATCGGTGCATGGACGGAAGAACGGTTGTATGTATGGGTGTTTGTATGGTTGTATGTATGGACGAATGTGTGGATGTAACTATGGATGTATGTATGGTTGTTTGCATGGATAT
>NW_016984348.1:0-1138 GCF_001483705.2 Eufriesea mexicana | reverse complement strand
GTATGTGTCGATTCGTTGAGTTAGGAGAGAATAGCTTTGACCCTTGTGCTATACGCTGTTACTTGGTGGACTTCTGCGCTCTACTCTGCTTTATCACAATCTTCTTGTCTCTGTGCACGCCAGCAATTGTGTTCGCAGCACGATATGTTAAGGTGTGTTACGTTTGGTTAGGATAGGTTTGTTTAGGTTTGGTCAGGATGGCTTTGGTTTCTGTGCTTTACACCTCAATGCGGCGGATTTCTGCGCTCTACTGTGCCCTAATTTCATCTGCCTGTCCATAGGGAGGCCAGCTATAGTGGTCGCGTCCCGTTAGATTGAGTTTGGTTACGTATAGTTACGTTACATTTGGTTACGTGAGGACAGAAAAGAAATGACTTTTGTGCTAAGCGCTGCTATTCGGCGGATTTCTGCGCTACACTCTGCTATAATATGCTCTGCTTGGTTTTGGCATGCCAGCAAAAGTGGTCTCGGCACGCTAGGTTGTGTTACGCTACGTCTGGTTGGGCTACGTTTGTACGGGGTAGGCTCAAATAGCTTTGACTTTCATGGTACACACTGATCTTCGGTGGATTTCTGCGCCCCACTTTGCTCTGCTATACTCTACTTCACTCTGTGGAGCACAGAGATTGAGCTCTGGACACGTTAGGCGCAGTTAAGAACGATTGTTTATGTTATGCTTGGTTAGGGTAGGACAGGATAGTTATGACTTTTGTGCTACACGCAACAATTCAGTGGATTTCTGCGTTCTACTGTACCCTAATATGCTCTGCCTGGCTCTGGGAATGACAGCAGCTGTGGTCCCGGGACGTTAGGTTTTGTTATACTACCTTTGGTCAGGTTACATTTGGGCAGGATTGGTTCGGCTGTCTTTGCCTTTTATGCTATACACTGCCAGTCTATGGACTTCTGCGCGCTACTCTCCGCTAATACGTTCTGCTTGGCCATAGGGAGGCCAGGAACAGTGCCTAGGCCCGTATGATTTGGTTTTCTCACGTATGGTTCTGTTTGGTTAGGTAAGGTTCGTTTCGGGTACACCTGACTTTTGTGCTTTACACTTCAATGCGGGGGATTTCTTCCCTCTACTGTGCACTAGTTTCTCCTGCTTGGCTCTGGGTAGGTCAGCAATTGTGGTCCAGGC
>NW_016984347.1:0-291 GCF_001483705.2 Eufriesea mexicana | reverse complement strand
ACATTGACATTTTCGACTAATATCGTGGTGAACTAACTTTCTTACATAAATAAGGATTAAATATCCTATTTACTTGCTATAGCCATGGTAATGCTATAGAATCTGGCTGGAAAAATCAATTTTATTGTCATTATCGATTACTATCCTGGTGGCCTAACTTTCTTTCACACAGAAGGAGGAAAGGTTCTACTGGCGTACTATAGTCACTGCAATGCTATAGAATCTGGCAGGAAAATTCAATTTTATTGACATTTTCGACTAATATCGTGGTGACCTAGCTTTCTTGAATAT
>NW_016984346.1:0-506 GCF_001483705.2 Eufriesea mexicana | reverse complement strand
GTGGATGGATGTATGGATGGATAGATGTATGGATCGATGGACGCATGGATGGGTGGATGTATGAATGGATGAATGTATCGAAGGGTGGACTTATGGAAGGATGGATGTACGGATGGACGTATGTATGGATGCATGAATGTATGGATGGCTGGGCCTATGGTTGGATGGATTTATGGATGGGTGGATGAATTGATTTATGGATGGTAGGATCGATGGGTGTATGTACGGACGTGTGTATTGAGGTATGTGAGTGTACGAATGTATGGATGTACGGATGTATGGTTGCATGGATCTCTATTTGTATGGATGTATGGATGGCTGGATGTATGAGTGGATGGATGTATGGATGGATGGACGTATGGGTGTATGTATGGATGTATGAATGGTTGTATGGATGTATGGAGGGATGGATTTATCGAATGATGGACGTGCGAATGGATGCGTTTATGGATGTATGGATGTGGGGATGTATGGATGAATGTACGTATGGATGCATTTACGGATGT
>NW_016984345.1:0-578 GCF_001483705.2 Eufriesea mexicana | reverse complement strand
AAACCAGAGCCCTGTAGAGCTTAGATACCCTCCGAATCGCAGTGTATAACACAAAGGTCAAAGACACCCGGAACAAGCTTAGTCTACCCTATCCAAACAAAGCGTAACCTAGCACAAACAGACGAGCTGCGACCACTATTACTGGAATTCATAGAACACATCAGATAACAGAAGAGCGTAGAAATCAACCGTATAGCAATCTATAGCACAAAGGTCTGGGCTACCATATCCTAACCTGACAAGTCGTATCGTAACCAAGCGTAACCAAACTCACCCTGACGTGCCGAGACCACTACTGCTGCCCACCCCAGAGCTAAGTAGAACATATTAGAGGAGGGTAGAGCGCAGATATCCATGGAACCGCAGTATATAGCACAATAGTTGAAGTTACCCAAACTTAACATAGCCTCACGTTAAATAACCGAATGCTACATAACTCCCAATAGCCAAGCAGAACATACTAGAGCACAGTAGAGCGCCGTAATCCACCGCATTGAGGTGTACAGCACAAGAGTGGGAGATATCCGAACCGGACGTGCCACAACCAAACACAGCCGAACGTAGCCTAGATCAGCGTA
>NW_016984344.1:0-933 GCF_001483705.2 Eufriesea mexicana | reverse complement strand
AGTGCCCTACTCTACTCTACTCAGCACAAATCTCGGGAGGCGAGCAATAGTGGTCGAGGCACGTCAGGTTGAGCTAGGCTACGTTTGGTCTGGTTAGGTTAGGATACGTTTGGCTAGGTTAGCTTTGACTTTCGCGCTATACACTGTTATCCGGTGGATTACGGCGCTCCGCTGTGCTCTAGTTCTTTCTGCTTATCTTTGTGGAGGACAGCGATAGTGGTCTCGTCTCGTTAGGTTAAGTTATGCTGCGTTCGGTTATGTTACACTAGGCAAGGTTGGGATTGGCTACTTTGACTTTTGTGCTATTCACTGCCATTACGCGGACCACTTCGCTTCAATGTGCTCTAATAGCCTCTGCTTGGCTCTGCGGGGGCCAGTGATGTTGGTCTCGGCACGTTAGTTTGAATAGGGTTACGTTTCGTTAGGTTAGGTTAGGAGTGCTTGGTTAGGATTCCTTTGACTTTTGTGGCGTAAACGGCTGTTCGATGGAATTCTGCGTTTGAGTGCTTGGTTAGGATTCCTTTGTCTTTTGTGGCGTAAACGGCTGTTCGATGGAATTCTGTGTTCTACAGTGCCCTGCTATACTCAGCTTTACTCTGGGGCGGCGAACAATGCTGGTCATGTCACGTCAGTTTGTGTTAGGATGCGTTTGGTTAGTTTTTGTAAGGTTAAGTTTGGTTAGAGTACCTTTGACTTTCGTGCTATACACTGTTGTCAGGTGGACTTCTGTGATCCACTGTGCTCTACTACATTCTGCATTGCTTCAGGGAGGCCGGGAGCATTGTTCGTGGCACGTCGTGTTGGGTTATGCTGCGTTTGGTTATGTTAGATTAGTTCAGGTTAGGTTGAAATATAATCGGATTTTGTGCTATTCGCTGCATTGCGATGGATTTATGCGATCTACTGTGCCCTATTTCATTCTGCTTGTCTCTG
>NW_016984343.1:0-596 GCF_001483705.2 Eufriesea mexicana | reverse complement strand
GGATGTACGGATGTATGGATATATGGATGGACGGATGGATGTATGAATGTATGGATGTATGGAAGTGTATATGTATGGATGTACGAAGGTATGGATGTAGGAATGTACGGGTGTACGGATGATGGACGGATGGATGTATGAATGTATGGATGTATGGATGTATATATGTATGGATGTACGAACGTATGGATGCAGGAATGTATGGATATACGTATGTATGGATGTATGGATGTATATCTTTATGGATGTATTGTTGGGTGGATGTATGGATGGATGGATGCATGGATGTATGTATGGATATATGTATGGATGTATGTATGGTTGTATGGATGTATGGATGGATGGATTTACGGATGTGTGGATGTATGAATGTATGGATGGATGGACGTATGGGTGTATTGATGTCTGGATCGATGGGTGTATGGATGGCTGCTTGTATGGATGGATGCATGTATGGATGGGTGGATTTATGAATGGGTGTATGTATGGATGGCAGGATGTATGGAAAGGTGGATGTATGGATGGATGGATGAATGGATGAATGGATGAATGGTTGTTTGGATTGATGGATGTATGGGTAGATTGTGGTATGGATG
>NW_016984342.1:0-211 GCF_001483705.2 Eufriesea mexicana | reverse complement strand
CAGGCCAGGCAATGTCAGGCCAGGTCAGGTCAAGTCAGGTCAAGCCAGGTCGGGTCAGGTCAGGACAGGCCACGCCAGGACATGTCTGGGCAGTCCAGGTCAGGTTGGATCACGTCATGTCAGTTCAGTTCAGTCCAGTCCAGGCCAGGTAACGTCATGACAGGTCAGGCCAGTTCAGGTAAGGGCAGGTCAGGCCATTCCAGGTCGGGTC
>NW_016984341.1:0-286 GCF_001483705.2 Eufriesea mexicana | reverse complement strand
CTCGGTACGTTAGGTGGAGATACATAAGCTTTGGTTATGTTACGTTTGGTATGGTTAGGATAGGGTAGCTTTGACTTCTATGCTATAGACCGCTATTCGGAGCGCTTCGACGATCTATTGCGCTCTAGTATGTTCTGCTTGGCTCTAGCGAGGCGAGAAATAGTGGCCGCGGCATGTTAGTCTCAGTCAGGTTACCTTTGGTTGGTTTATGTCAGCATGCGTGAGGTAAGGATAGCTTTGATCTTTCGTTTATACGCTGCGATTCTATGGATTCCCGCGCCCCGCT
>NW_016984340.1:0-568 GCF_001483705.2 Eufriesea mexicana | reverse complement strand
TGAGCTGAATAGGGCAGGTACGTTTGGGATGTCCTCGACGTTAGTGCTCTTCGCTTCTATTTGGTGGCTTCCTGCGATCTACTGTGCTCTAGCTGTCTCTGCTTGGCCCTGATGCCGGTAATATTGGTGTTGGCACGTTAGTTTTAGTTAGGTTACGTCTCGTTATGTTAGGTTAGGTTGATTTCGGTAAGGATATCTATAACTTTCGTGCTGTACACTGTTTTTCGGTGAACTTCTACGATCGACAGTGCTCCACTATATACTGCTCGACTCTGGTAGGGCCAGCAATAGTGGCCGCGGCACGTTATGTTGAGCTATATTCCGTTTGGTTATGTTAAGCTTGGTTAAATTAGGATAGGGTAGATTTGACCTCTATGCTGTACACTGCTATTTGTTGGATTTCTGCGCTCTACGTTGCTTTAATATACTCTGCTCGACTCTGGGCATACGAGCAATAGTGATCGTAGCACGTAAGGTGGAGTTATGTTACGTTTGGCCACGTTATGTTAGGTCGAGTTTGGTTAGTTTAGCTCTGACTTTCGTGCTGCACACTGTTATTCGGTGGATT
>NW_016984339.1:0-363 GCF_001483705.2 Eufriesea mexicana | reverse complement strand
GTAGAGAGTAGAAATTCACCGAATTGCTTTGTTTAGCACAATAGTCAATGCTATCCTATCCTAAACAAGCCGATCGTAGCATTACCGAACATAGCCTAACAGAGCCTGCCATACCACAACCACTACTGCTGGACTCCCCAGAGCCGACCTGGGTATAACAGAGCACGGCAGAGCGTAGAAATCCACCCAACAGCCGTGTACAGCACAAAAGTAAAAGTTATCTTGTCCTACCCTATCCAAACGTGGTGTTACCAAACGCAACCTAACTTAACCTTACCTTCCGAGACCACTGTGGCTGGCAAACACAAGGCCAAGCAGAGTATACTAGAGCACAGTGGAGCGCAGAATGTCATCAAATAGTAG
>NW_016984338.1:0-818 GCF_001483705.2 Eufriesea mexicana | reverse complement strand
TCCTGCTGGCCATCGCAGGGCAAAGCAGGACATATTAGAGGGGAGTAGGGCGCGGAAAACCATGGAATCCAGTGTATGGCAGAAAATTCAATGCTACCAAGACCTAAGCCAAACCAACGTAACGTAACCAAGAGCAACCTAACACAACTAAATGTGCCCCGGCCACTATTGCTGGAACCCACATGGCCAAGCGGGGCGTATTAGAGCACATTAGAATGCAGAAATCCACCGAATAGACGTGAATAGCGCAAAAGTCAAAGTAGCCTGTCCTGACCTTGCCTATACTAACAATTCCAGGCGTAACATTACGCCATCTAACATGTCGAGACCAATTTTGCCTGCGTCCACGGGGACAATCAGTGAGTACTAGAGCGCAGAAGTGTGCAAGAATCCACTGCACTGCAGTGAGTAGCACAAAAGCCGCAGATAATTTAACCCAAGCTGACCTAACGTAACGCAACCAAACGTAACCCAACTCAACCAAACGTACCGGAAGCACCGTCGCTGACCTCCCCGAAGCAAAGCAGAACATACTAGAGCAAAGAAGATCGCAGGAAACGACGGAATGGCAGTGAATAGAACAATTGTCAAAGCTAACCGGAACAGACTTAACCTAACCTAGACAAACCGAAAGTAACCTGACTCAACCTGGCTTGACACGACCACTATACCCCGCAGCCCCAGAGGCAAGCAGAATGTGATAGAGCACAGAGGGGTGCAGAAGTCCGTTCAGTAGCAGTGTGCACCACAAGAGCCAAAGCTATATTAAACTAATCCAACGTAACCTACCATAACCAAATGCCATCTGTCTGAACCTT
>NW_016984337.1:0-285 GCF_001483705.2 Eufriesea mexicana | reverse complement strand
TGGTGTCCGCCGCAAGTTCGGTTTTGTTAGATTACGGTTGGTTATATTTGGTTATGTTGTGTTTGGTCAGGGTAGCTTTGTCTTTTGCTCTGCACGCAGCTATCCTATGCACTTCTGCTCTTTTTCGTGCGCAGTAGCACTCTGCTTGTCTCTGTGGACGCCAGGAGTAGTGCCCACGGCACGTTAGGCTGAGTTGTGTTACGTTAAGTTATGTTACGTATGGTCAGATTTGGTTAGGATACCTTTGACTTCTGTGCTATACACTGCTATTCGGTGGACTTCTGC
>NW_016984336.1:0-564 GCF_001483705.2 Eufriesea mexicana | reverse complement strand
GACAGAGCAATATTGCCATTAAATTAATCTGACCGCGGAAGAGCTGAGTTCCGCAGCAATTATGGAGTGATGAATAGATAGAGCTGCTGTCGTTGCAGGCATTGTCCAATATCAAAACAGCGCAGAGTATAGCCATCAACAATGCGCTGTAACCGTTTGATTAATCTGTTCACTGTTGTTATAAATTCTGTAACAATTCTATAATGACAAAGGGCAGATTCATTATCGCTAGACGTAACGACATAAGACAAAACAGAGCTGAGTACAGCCATAATTACAGTAATGTAGCGGTTGCATTAATCTGATCACAGTTCACTTAAATTCTGTAGATATTCTAGAACGGCTAATGGTGTATCCATTGTTGACCGGGATATTAATGATTGTCAAGAGAGGACTGAGTACAGACATCATAATTCTACTGTAGCCGTTGGATTGATTTGCTCACTGATGGTACAAATTCAGCAGCAAGTCATGAATAATCGAAGTATCGAACGGTTATGTCTAGAGACATTTACAATTCACAGTATGGTGCTTGGTTCATCTACAAACAGAGGCCTGATGCCA
>NW_016984335.1:0-1220 GCF_001483705.2 Eufriesea mexicana | reverse complement strand
GACGGATTTACGTATGTATGGATGCATGAATGTATCGATGTATGGATGCATGTATGTACGAATATATCATTGAGCGTATGCGTGGATGTATGGATGTGTGCGTGGATGAATGGATGTGTGGATGGGCTGAAGTGTGGGTGGAAGGATGGGTGGATGAACGGATGTATGGGTGGATGGATGGGTGTATGGATAGATGGATGTATGGATGTATGTATGGATGTATGTATGGTTGTAAGAAAGTATGGATGTATGCATATACGGATGTATGGATGTATGGATGAATGGACTTATGGATGTACGAGTTTACGGATGCACGGATGTATGGATGTATGGATGGTTGGATGGATGTATTAATGTACGTATGGATGTTTGGGTGGATGGATTGTTTGGTGGATGGATGTATGGATGGAGAGATGTACGGATCGGTGGACGTACGGATGGGAATATGTGTGGATGGATGAATGTATCGATGGGTGGACGTATGGATGGATGGAAGTGCGGATGGACGGAGGTAAGGATGTATGAATGTATCGATGGATGGATCTATTATTGGATGGATTTATAGAATGGTGTATGAATGGATTTATGGGTGGCTAGATGGATGGACGTATGTACGGATGTGGGTATAGATGTATGTGTGGATGTCTGGATGTATGGATGTATATCTGTATGGTCGTATGGATGGATGGATGTATCAGCAGATGGATGTATGGTTCGAGGGATGTATGGATGGGTGGATGTATGGATGGATGGAAGTGCGGATGGACGGAGGTAAGGATGTATGAATGTATCGATGGATGGATCTATTATTGGATGGATTTATAGAATGGTGTATGAATGGATTTATGGGTGGCTAGATGGATGGACGTATGTACGGATGTGGGGATAGATGTATGTGTGGATGTCTGGATGTATGGATGTATATCTGTATGGTCGTATGGATGGATGGATATATGGTTCGATGGATGTATGGATGGGTGGATGTATGGATGGGTGAATGTATGGATGCGTGGATTTGTGGATGTGTGGATGTGTGGATGTATGGATGGATGGATGTGTGAGTGGATGGATGTATGGGTGGATGGGTGTATGGATGTATGTATGGATGTATATGTGGATGTATGTATGGTTGTATGGATGGATGGGTGTATGGGAAGGTGGACGTATGGATGGATGTATGGATGGATGTATGCATGGATGTATGTATGGATGTATGTATG
>NW_016984334.1:0-1637 GCF_001483705.2 Eufriesea mexicana | reverse complement strand
CTGCTCGCCTACCCATAGTCGAGCGGTGTATAGTGGAGCATTGTAGGGAGCGGAAATGCACCGGACAGCTGTGTATAGCACGAAAGCCAAACGTACCCTAACATAAACTCGCGGATAGCAGTGTTCAGCACAAAGTCTAAACCACCCTATACTAACCTCACCAAACGTAGCACATGCAAAT
This sequence comes from Eufriesea mexicana, assembly GCF_001483705.2. Classification (NCBI taxonomy): domain Eukaryota; kingdom Metazoa; phylum Arthropoda; class Insecta; order Hymenoptera; family Apidae; genus Eufriesea; species Eufriesea mexicana. The sequence goes on along the minus strand of NW_016984334.1, from coordinate 1,456 downwards.
TCACCAAGCAGGATGTACTAGAACGCAGTAGAACGCAGAAATACGCGGTCAGCAGCGTATAGCACATAAGTCGAAGCTATCATGTCATAACCTCACCAAACGTAACATGTCCAAGTGTAGCGTAACTCAATCTAATGTGCCGATGCCGCTACGGCTTGTCTCCACAGGTCCAAGCAGAATATATTAGAGCACAGCAGGTAGTAGCACAGCACAAAAGTCAAAGCAGTCAGCCCAACAAAGCCAAATGTGACACATTCAAACGTAGCCTAGCACGACCTAATATGGCGAGATCATTATTGTTGGCCTCCACAGAGACAAGCAGAATGTACCAGGGCACAGTAGTGCGTAGAAACCCATAGCATTGCATTGAATAGCACAAAAGTCGATGATGCCCTGACCTAACCTGACCAAAGCTAACGTAACCGAACGTAACATAGCTCAACCTAACGTGCCGAGATCACCGTCGCTGGACCTCACAGAGCCAAGCAGGAAATATCAGAAAACAGCAGAGCGCAGAAATCTGCGGTTAGAAGTGTATAGCGCAAAAGTCTGAACGCTCATATACTAACATCACCAAACGTGATACATCCGAACGCATCATAGCTCTAACTAACGTGCCGAGACCACTGTTGCTGGCAACAACAGAGGCAAACGGAACCTACTAGAGAACAGTAGGGCGTAGTAGTCCAAAGAATCGCAGTGTATAATGCAAAAGCCATATGTTTCCAGACATAACCCAAGCTAATTAACCTAACCAAACGTAGCCTTCGTCAACGTAATGTGCCGAGACCACGATTGCAGGCCTCCCAATGGCCAAGCAGAAAATACTAGAGCACGGCAGAACTTAGAAATCCAGCGCATTGCAGTTTGTAGCACGAAAGTCAAACATATCCTGACCAAACAATACCTAACCTATCCTATCAAAACGTAGTGTAACTAAACATGACGAGACGAGACAAATATTGCTGGCCTCCCGGGGCCAAGCACAGAATATTGGAGCGCACTAGAGCGCAGGAATCCCCCGGCTAGGAGCGTGTGGCACAAAAGTCTGAGATATATCCTAACCAAACGTAACGTAAGCAATCGTCCCTAAACTCAACCTAACGAGCCAAGACCACTACTGCTGGCATCCCCAGAGACAAGCAGAATATGCTTCAGCCCAGTAGAGCGCAGAAATACGCGGATAGCTTTGTATAGCACAAGAGTCAGAACTACGCAATCCCAACCTCGACATGCTTACCATAACCGAACGTAGCATGGTTGAACCTAACGTGCCGAGACCGCTACCGCTGGCGTCCATAGAGCCAATCTGAAAATAGTAAGGCTCAGCAGATCGCGGAAATCCGCCCCATTGCAGTGTACATCACAAGAGTCAAACATATCCTGACGCAACATTGCCTAACCTAACCTTCACAATCGTAGCGTAACTCAACATAACGTGACGAGTGCAATATTT
>NW_016984333.1:0-1388 GCF_001483705.2 Eufriesea mexicana | reverse complement strand
ATAATAATAGGAAAAATCAAGTATGATAGATAAATTTTCCAATATTCGAATTTTTAATAAATTCTGTAGATGAAATATCATTATAAATCTCACAAGACGTATATTTCACTATCTGATTGCATAATTAAACTCGATATAATTTAACACCAAGTACAATATATGTATTAATAGCTTTTGCAATATCATACATAGAAAATGACGTATTTCTTGAATTAAAATACAAGAAAAATTCACTGCTTTTATAAAAATAAATTGGAAATTTTTATCCTGTTTTCGAGAAATTACTATAATTCATAAGAGTCGTTTTTGATAAAAATGTTTAATTAAACAAGTATTTAAAATTATTATACAAGATACTATGGCATTAAGCATAATCGTGTAAATTATTACACAATTATATTCAATATTATACAAGAATTATTATTATACAAGAATCCTTTGATGTTATAAATGGTTTGCAATTATTCGAATTTTTTTAACATGGAGAATAAGTACAATTTCCTTGCTATTGTTGGCATAGACGAGTCTCGTTGGAACAATGAATACTGTTTGTATTGAATCATTATTTGCAACCGTGTGTGTATTATGTCTAAATTATTCAAGCAACGTACATCGACTTTCGAGGTCGTTCGAATAATCGCGAGGGTGGTGTATGTGTATTTACACGTGTGGATAAAAGAACCTCAAGAGACAAAGAACAGTTGCATTAATGTAGCAAAATTTTTATACTTCATATTTATTGAATATTTTAAACAAGTTCCTTGCATATGACAATTGAAACGTAAAATGTGGACATGCGGTATTTATTTATGGAAAATGAGAAATTTATTTTAGAATTATTTCAGAAGTATTCTGTCAACTTCAACATTACAGCAGAACTTACCAGAAATTGAAGAATGTATAGAAACGTATAGAAAACGAATTTTATGACAGATATTTTAATAGTATATATTGTATAGTATAATAACATGCAATCTTCACTGTAATTTTTTAATGTCCATATTTATATCGCAAAATTCTTATTATAGTTTCATAATATTTATATTGTCATCCTTCTCATAATTTATAATTTTATAATAAAAATTTTACGTCACTTTCCTTATCATTGCTCATATAAATTATAGTGAAAGAAGCATATAAGTATAATATATTAAGAAAAGAGAGTTATCTTTTTGTATTATCCATACAAGAAAATGGAAATAGAAGAAAAAGAAACTTACTAATATATAAATACAAACATATAAGTAATTGTCATCCTAATCATAAAGTATTATTATTGTTAACCCTTTGCGCTCGACGATTTCTTGGCTAAAGAAGGGTACGAATTGAAAAATTTTCTGCTATAAGGCTGATGATATTTTTTGAGCAGTAAATAAGAAATCGTATAA
>NW_016984332.1:0-218 GCF_001483705.2 Eufriesea mexicana | reverse complement strand
CCACGATATGAGTCGAAAATGTCAATAAAGATGAATTTTCGCGGCAGATTCTATAGCATTGCAATGGCTACAGCACGGCAATAGTATCTTTCCTCCTTATTTATACAAGAAAGTTGGCTCACTATGTTATTAGTCGAAAATGTTTATAAGATTGAATTTTCCAGATTGATTCTATAGTATTGCATTGGCCATGGCTGGCCAATAGAATCTTTCCTCCG
>NW_016984331.1:0-513 GCF_001483705.2 Eufriesea mexicana | reverse complement strand
TTTAGGACAGGATATCTTTGACTATTGTGCTATACACTGCAATGTAGTCTATTTCCACGCCCCTCTGTGATCTAATATCCTACGCGTGATTCTGGTGGTGCCGGCAATAGTGGTCTCTTCTCGTTAGGTGGAGCTCGTTTGCGCTTGGTTAGGTTAGTATACTCTGGGTTAGGTCAGGATAGATTTGACTTTTCTGCAATACATTACCATTCTATTGTCATCTGCGCTATACTCCCCTTCTCCAATATGTTCTGCTTGGCGATGTGGATGCCAGCAATGGCGCACTTGGCTCGTTGGGTTTAGTTATTCTTCGTTTGGTTTTGTGTGTATAGGTCAGGTTTGGTTGGGATATCTTTGACTTTTGTGCTATGCAGTTCTAGCTGGAGGCCTTCTGCGCTCTACTGTGGTCTTGTATATTCTCCTTGTCCCTGGGGAGTCCCGCAATAGTGGTCTCGGCACGGTAGGTTTTGTTATGTTGCGTCTGCTCATATCACGTTTGGATAGGTTAGGATA
>NW_016984330.1:0-957 GCF_001483705.2 Eufriesea mexicana | reverse complement strand
CAGGCTAGAGCGCAGAAGTCGTCCAAATAGCAGTGTATAGCATAAAAGACGAAGTAGCCTTTCCTAACCTAGCCAAACGTAATATAACCGAACGCAACCTATCTCAACCATGCATGACGAAACCACTATTGTTGTCTACCCCAGAGCCAAGCAGAACATACTATAGAGCACAAGCTAGCTGAAATGCACCGAATAGCAGTGTATAGCACAAAAGTCAAAGCAAACATATTCTGATATATACAACCTTAACGTAACAAATCGTTACATACCTAAACCTAACGTACCGCGATCATTATAGCTGGCATCCCCGGAACCGTGCAGAATATATTACAGGATAGCAGAGCGCAGAAATCAATAGAATCGCGGTGTATAGCACAAAAGTGATAGATATCCATACCCAACCCTAGCTAACGTAACCCAACCAAACGTAGCCTAACAGAGCGTAACGTGCCGCGACCCATGTCGCTGACCTCCCCAGAGCCAAGCAGAATATAGAAGAGCCATGGCGAGCGCAGAAGTCCTCCGAATAACAGTGCACAGCACGAAAGTAGAAGATAACCTGACCAAGCTTAACACAACCTAACCCAACTGAACGTAACCTGTCTCAACCTAACGTGCCGAGAACACTACTTCTCGCCTGCCCCGAGCCAAGCAGAAAATATTAGAGCACTGTAGATGGCAAAAAAAATTCACCGAAAAGCAGCGTACGGCACAAAATTCTAAGTCATTATCTCGTAACCTGACCAAGCTTAACGTAAGCAAACGTACCCAGACCAAACCTAACGTGCCGAGGCCACTTTTGCTGGCACTCCCACAGCCAAGCAAGATATACTAGAGCACAGTAGAGCGCAGAAGTGCGCATACATCTGTGAATAGCGCAAAAGTCATAGCTATCTGTGCCTGACCCATGTTAACATAACCTAACCAAACGTAGTCCAACTCAACATAACGTGCCGC
>NW_016984329.1:0-560 GCF_001483705.2 Eufriesea mexicana | reverse complement strand
AAACAACGAGGAAAGATTCAATTGGCATTCTATAGCCATTTCGATGCTATAGAAACTGACTGGAAAGTCAATTTCATTGACAATATCGACTAGTATCGTGGTGAGCTAATTTTCTTGCATTCATAAGGAGGAAAAATTCTATTGGCGGGCTGTAGCCATTGCAGTGATATAGAATCTGAGAGGAAAATTCAATTTTATTGACATTTTCGGCTGATATCGTGGTGAGCAAATTTTGTTGCATAAATATGGAGGAAGGATTCTATTGGCGTCCTATAGCCATTGCAATGACATAGAATATGACAGCAAAATTCAATTTCATTGTCATTTTCGTCTAATGTCGTGGTGAGCTAGTTTTGATGCATAAATAAGGAGGAAAGTATTGGTATGCTATAGCCATTGCAATGCTATACAATCTGATTGGAGAATTCCATTTCATTGTCATTTTCGACTAATGTCGTCGTGAGCTAGTTTTGATGCATAAATAAGGAGGAAGGAACCTATGGGCATGCTATAGCCATTGCAATGCTATATAGTCTGACTGGAAAATTCAATTTTATGGA
>NW_016984328.1:0-515 GCF_001483705.2 Eufriesea mexicana | reverse complement strand
TTTCTATGGATATATGCGCCCCACTCTCTTCTAATATGCAGAGCTTGGTGCCCGGAGTCCAGCAACAGTGTCCGTGGCACACCTGGTTGTACGGTACGATTGGTTATGTTACGCTTGGTCAGGTTAGGAAGGGATATCTATGACGTTTGTGCTGTACATAACGATCCTATGGAATTCCGCGCTCTACTGACATCTTATATGCTCTGGCTTGATCTGGGGAGGACAGAAACTATGTTCGCGGCACGATATCCTGGGTTCTGTTACGCTTGGCTTGGTTATGCTTGCTTGGGTCTGGTGTGGACAGCTTCGACTTTTCTTCATACCCCGCGATCCTATGGATTCCGTCGCTCTTGTCTCCTCTAGTATGTTCTGCATGACGATGGGGAGGCCAGCAATAGTGGACTCGGCACGTCAGGTTTAGAATATCTACGTTTGCTTAGGTTACGTTAGGTCCGGTTGTGTCAGGATTTCTTCGACTTTTGCGCTATACACTGCTATTTGGTGACTTTCAGCGC
>NW_016984327.1:0-541 GCF_001483705.2 Eufriesea mexicana | reverse complement strand
CGTTACTTTGGTAGGTCTACGTTCCGTCTGGACAGATTAGGTCAGGTAATGTTCGGGTACCTTTTCCGTTTGTGCCCTTCGCTTCTCTTTGGTGGCTTCCTGCGCTCTAATGTGCTCTAACGTTATCCGATTGGCTCTGGGGATTCTAGTAATAGTGGTCTCGGGGTGGTCTCGGGAAGTTAGACTTTGTTAGGCTATGTTTGGGTATGCGTTGATTGTTTAGGTTAGGAGAGCATAGCTTTGACCTTTGTGTTATATTCTCTTACTCGGTGGATATCTGCCTTCTGCTCTGCAGTGTCACTCTCAGCTAGTCTCTGTGGGCGCCTGAATTGTGGTCGCGGAACGTTAGGTTGAGATATGTTACGTGTGGTTAGCTTAAGTTTGGCAACGTTTGGTTAGGATAGCTCCAACTTTTATGCTGTAAACGGCATTTCTGTGTATTTTTGCTCTCTACATTGATCTAATTCTCTCTGCTTGACTCTGTTCAGGAGATCAATGGTAGTCACGGCAACTTGTGTTGCGTTATGCTACGTTTGGTAGG
>NW_016984326.1:0-1028 GCF_001483705.2 Eufriesea mexicana | reverse complement strand
CGGCATCCCGAGTGCAAAGCAGAGCAAATTAGAAGAGAGTAGGAAGCAGAAGTCCATAGAATCGCAGTGTATGGCACAAAAATCGAAGGTACACTATCCTAATAAAGCCAAGCGTAACACAGCCGATTGTACCTTATGTCAGCCTAACGCGCCGGGACCGCTCTTACTTGCCTCCCCAGAGCGTTGCAAAATATATTACAGCGAAGGAGAGCGCAGAAGACCACTGAAAACGGTCTATACCACAAAAGTCAAAGCAATGCTTACCTAAGCCAAACTAACGTAACCTCAGCGCACGTAGCAAGACTCAGCATTACGTGCCAAGCCCACTATTGCTGACATTCCCAGAGCGAAGAGGAATATACAGGAGAACGTTGGAGCGCAGAAATTCGCCGAAATGAAGTGTAAAGCCCAAAAATCGAAGATATGCTAACTTAACCACATAAAAGGGTGACCTATACATACATAGCATGCCTGAACGTAACGCGCCGTGTCCAACTTTGCTGGCCTCCCCAGCGTAAAGCAGAGCATATTAGGGCACAGTGGAGGTCAAGAATCCAACGAATCCCAGTGTATAGCACGAAAGTTAGAGCAATGCTAACCAAACATAGCCGTACCTAACCTAACCAAACGAAACCTGTCCCTACATATCTTGCCACGACCACTATTGCATTGCAGGCCTCCCGAGTGTCCAGCAGAATATAGTAGAGCAATGTACAGCGCAGAAATCGGCCGAATATTAGTGCACAGCGCAAAAGTTAAAGCTATCCTTTCCTAACATAGCCAACTGTAACATAACCGAATGAAGCCTGACACAAGGTGACATGCCGAGACCACTATTGCTGTTCTCTTCGAAGCGAAGAGGGGCGCATTAGAGCGCTGTACAGCGTTGAAATCCTGCGAGTTTTAGTGCATAGCACAAGAGTCACAGCTATCCCGTCCTAAACTAACCAAACGTAATATAACCCATCGTAATATAACACAGCCAAACGTGCCGCGACCACTATTGCTGGACTCCTCAGGGACAAGCA
>NW_016984325.1:0-567 GCF_001483705.2 Eufriesea mexicana | reverse complement strand
GTATAACACGAAAGGCAAGGATACCCTAACCTAACCCAAACTTACTTAACCTAACCGAATGTATCCTAACTCAAACTCACGTGCCGAGACCGCATTTACTGGTATCTACATAGTCGAACAGAGTGTAGTAGAGCACTGTAGAGCAAAGGAATCCGCCGAAGACCAGGGTGTAGCACAATGTGGAAGATATCCTAACCTAACATGTCCTAACCTAATCTAACCGCACGTAGCATATCTAAATATAAGGCGCCGAGAATATAATTGCTGGCCTCCCCAGCGTCGAGAAGATTATAGTAGTGGAATGTGGATAGCAGAAATCCACCGAGTAGCAGTGTGCAGCACTAAAGTCATAGCCGCCACAACCAAACCTACTACAACCTGGCCCATCAAAACGTAACATGGCTAAACCTATTGTGTCACGACCACTAATGCTGCCCACCACACAGTCGAGCAGGGCAAGCGGAGCACTGTAGATCGCAGAAATCCACCAAGTGACAGTCTATGCCTAGAAAGTCAATGCCATCCTGACCTAACCCAGGAAAACGTAATCTGGCCGAACGTAACCAG
>NW_016984324.1:0-866 GCF_001483705.2 Eufriesea mexicana | reverse complement strand
AGCCGAACGTAGCCTACCTCAAAATAGTGGGCCAATATCATTATTTATGGCTTTCCCACAGCATAGCAGGACATATTGGTGGATAGCAGGATGCAGAAGTCCATTGAATCACAGCTTGCATCGGAAAGGTCTAAGCTACACGTGCCTAATGTAAACAAACAAGCCATAACCAAACATATCCTAACTCAAAATAACGTGCTGCGAGCGCTATTGCTGGGCTCCCCACGATCAAACACAATGCAGTAGAGCACAGTAGAAAGTAGAAATACGCCGGATATCAGTGTGCACCACGAAAGTCATATCAAACCATACTTAACCCAAACAAGCGTAACGTAGCCAAGCGTGGCCAAACTAAACTTAAAGGAACGAGACCACCATTACTGGCCTTCCCATGGTCGAGCAGTGGATAGCAGAGCAACGAAGAGTGCGGAAATCCGCCGAATAGCAATGTAAAGGACAAAAGCCGGAGTTATTCTATCCTTACCTAACCTAATGTAACATAAACAAATGAACATAGCTCAACCTAACGTGTCTACGCCATTATAGCTGACCACCCCAGAACAAAGCAGAACATATAAGAGCACAGTATAGAGCACGAATCCACCGAACAGCAGTGTATTGCCCGAAAGTTAAAGCCACTCCTTCTTACCCCAACAAATCGTTACATGGCCAAACGTAACGCAACACAAAACTACGTGCCGCGACCACCATTCCTGTCCTCTCCAGCGCCAAGCAGAGCATATTGGAGCACAGTAGACCGCAGAAATGCACCGAGTAGTAGTGTATAGCACAAAAGCCAAAGTAATCCTGTCCCATTCTAACAAAACGTATCCAATTCATACGTAATATATCTATACCAATCGTGA
>NW_016984323.1:0-559 GCF_001483705.2 Eufriesea mexicana | reverse complement strand
AGTATGCGCCGCTTTGTTTTGTGGAGGCCAGAAGTAGTGGCCGCGGGGCGTTATGTTGGGCAACGTGACGTTTGGTTTGGTTAGGTCTGTGTGCGTTAGGTTATGATGTCTTCGACTCCTGCGCTGTTCGCTGGAATGCTGTGGACTTCTGCGCTCTACTGAGCTCTAGTAAGTAGCCACTGCTTGGCTCTGGGGAAGAAAGCAATAGCGGGCTCGGCACTTTTGGTTGAGTCAGGTTACGTTAGGTTTTGTTACATTCGGTTAGGTAAGGACATGATATATCCGACTATTGTACTATACACTGCCAATCGGTGGACGTCGGCGCTCTACATTGCTCTACTATACCTTGCTCTGCTATGGGGAGGCCAACAATTTTGGGCCCTGCACTGCACGAATGTTGCGTTAGGCTACGTTTTTTCAGGCGAGGTAAGGTTATGGTTGGGGAGGATAGCTTAGGCTTTTGTGCCTTGCACTGCTATTCGGTGAATTCCTGCGTCCTACTGAGCTCTATAATACTCTTCTCGTCTCTGGGGAGGACAGCAATTGTTGCCTCGGCACG
>NW_016984322.1:0-605 GCF_001483705.2 Eufriesea mexicana | reverse complement strand
TAGGCAAAGTTTTGTTAGGATTGCCTTGACTTTTGTGCTGTACACTGCTATTCGGTGAACTTCTGTGCTCTTCTGTGCCATAGTATGGCCTGCTTGGCCCTAGGGAGGGCAGCAATAGCGGTCGCTTTACGTTAGTCTGAGTTTGGCTATGTTTGACTATGCTCTGTCGGTTTGGGTTAAGTTTGGGTAGCTTTGTATTTTCTGATATACACTTCGATTCTATGGATTTCGGCGTTCTACTCTCGATTAATGTGTTCTGCTTGGCTCTGGGGATGCTAGCTTTAGTGTTCGCTGCATGTAAGGTTGAGTTAGGTTACCTTCGGTTATGTTACGGTTGGAGTTGTTAGGAGAGGATAGCTTTGACTTTAGTGGTCTTGTTATTTCTGCGTCCTACAGTGCTCTTATATTTTCAGGTTGGCTCTGGTTAGAGCAGCAATAGTGGTCTCAGCACGTTACGTTGGGTCATATTACATACGGTCAGTATGGGTTCGGCTAAGTTCGGTTGGGGTAGCTCGAACTTTTGTGCTGTACAATGATATTCAGCGGAGTTCTGCGCTCTACTCTTCTTCAGTATGTCCTGGTTGGTCCGAGGCAGGGGGCAGGAA
>NW_016984321.1:0-587 GCF_001483705.2 Eufriesea mexicana | reverse complement strand
CTCATCCTAACGTGACGACAGATATATTCCTGGCGTCCACACAGAAAACCGTAGTGCGATAGCGCAGAGAACGGCACAGGCGTCCATGAAAATGCAGTGTGTAGCAAAAAAATCAAAGCCATCCTCTTCTAACCTAACCAAACGTAACATAACCAAACGCAACCTATCTCAGACTAACGTGACGAGACCAATGCTGCTGGGCTCCAGAGAGCCAAGCAGAATATGCTACAGCACAGCATAGCGCAGAAATCCACCGATTAACGGTGTGCAGCGCGGAAGTCACAGCTGCCACATCATAACATTTCCGAACGTAAAATAGTCAAACGTTATCTTTCTCAATCCAACGTGCCCAGAACACTGTTGCTCTTCTCACCAGAGCCACGCAAAGCATACTAGGGCACAGCTGAGCATGGAAATCAGCCGAACAACTGTCTATACCAGAAAACCAAAGCATACAAAACCTAACCCAATCTATCGTAACCTATCCTAACGTAACCCAACTTTACCAAACCTGCCTAGAACAGAATTACTGGACCCCAGAATTCGAGCAGAGTACAGTAGAGCGACGTAGAGCATGGAAATCTCCC
>NW_016984319.1:0-460 GCF_001483705.2 Eufriesea mexicana | reverse complement strand
AGCGTAACCAAACGTATCTTAACCAAACGTAACCTAACCCAACATAACGCGACGCGGAAACAACTTTTGGCCTCCCCAGGACAAAGCAGAGGATATTAGATTACAGTAGAGCGTTCAGAAACCCTCCGAATATTTGTGCACAGCACTAACTCCAAAGCTATCCTTTCATAACCTAACCAAACATAACGTAACCAGGCGTAACTTAACCAACGTAACGCACAGAGGTCACTATTGGTGGCATTCCTAGCGACAAACAGGACATCCTAGAGCACAGTGGAGCGAAGAAATCCACCGAACAAGAGTTTACACCACGAAAGCCAAAGCTATACAGACCCATCCCAAAATAACATATTCTAACCAAACGTAGACTAACACAAACTAACGTGCCGAGACCACTACTTCTGTCATACCCATAGCCGAGCAGAGTATAGTAGAGCAATGTAGTGCGTAGAAATCCGCA
>NW_016984318.1:0-203 GCF_001483705.2 Eufriesea mexicana | reverse complement strand
TGGTAACGCTACGATTTGTTATGTTTGGATAGGATTGATTTAACCGTTGTGCTGTACACCGCAATTCGGAGGGTTTCCACTCCCTACATTGCTCTACTCTTACCTCTTCGTCTCTGGGGTGTCCAGTAATAATGTCCTCAGCGCGCTAGGTTGTGGTAGGTTACACTTGGCTTGGCTAGGTTAGGACATGTGTGGTTACTATA
>NW_016984317.1:0-4461 GCF_001483705.2 Eufriesea mexicana | reverse complement strand
TCTACCCTACGGACGGACATGCGCCACGACTGCACGTACGGACGGACGTGACGCGACAGCCGACGATACGGACCCGTCGGCGGCCGCTGTGGCGATTCTCGCCTCAGTGTTGAATAAAGAAAAGTACCTTGTACGACATGGCGGCACGTCCGTGCGATGTAAAATATATTGTATAGACGTGCAAAAATGCCGGCCCAGACCAACGGGGCCGGCATTTTTTTTTGTTTCGTTTACGAAATCTTATTCAAGAGGTGTCAGAAAAAGTGGATCCCCAGGGGACGCGCAAGCTATGCCCTGGGGATCCTTGCCATCGGCTGATGACAAAAGCGATACGCCGGTGGCGCTCTTAAGGGGGAAGGCGATACGCTGGTGAAACTCGGAAGAGGGAAGCCGGTGTGTGGCTGGATTCTTCTGGAGTGAAACCGATACGCCGGTGGAACTCCAGGGGATGAAAGCGATACGCCGGTGAAACTCGGATGGGAAGATCCGGCGTGTCGCCGAAACTTGGAGGGGTGCTGCCGCGGTCGACTTAGTCATATAACGAAAGGAATTGAAAGTTAGTTAGAGGAGCACACCGAGGCGGGGTTGCCCGGTGGACGTCGGCGATGACAATTGGAATGGCCCTTGTTGACGACTTGGCGAATGTGTTTTGGTTTTCGAGTTGGGCTGGATAGGAGCGAATGCATTAGGTATATAAAAGTACCTCAATTTATGGACAGAGTAAGCAGAACTGGAGCCTCGGACGCAGGAGTCCCCGGCCCTGGGACTCCTGCGGCGGATTCTTCCGCTGCCGATAGGAGGGCCACTGATGACAACCCTGGCACGTCCCCGGCGAATGAGATGGAAGTGTATATGGATCTGCCTCTGAGTGGAACGATAAGATGCGGTGCATGTGTCCGCAACCCGAAGCGCTTCCTACAGGAAAGCCAATGGGGGGAACACATGAGGCTAGCCCACCCTGAAAGGAAAATTTGGTGGAGATGCGCGCGGTGCAGCAGAAGCTTCGAAAAGCTGCATGGTTGCCGATGCCATCTCCCGAAGTGTAAAGGTCCACCGACTACGAATGAGGGCGGCTTCATGTGTCTCCTGTGTGGGAGCGGCTTTGGGACGAAAATCGGCCTGTCACAGCATGAGCGGCACATGCACCCGCAGGTAAGGAATATTAAAAGGGCAGAGATGGGGAGCTCGAGCCCTATACAGACACGCAGTAGGGGAACTGTCTGGTCGGAGGAGGAGACAGACCTGCTCATTCAGCTGAATGAGAAATACAAAAACGAAAGGTTCCCTAATAAGAAGATCCGGGAATACCTGCCACAAAAGACTTTAAAGCAAATTAGTGACAAGAGACGGATCTTACCACACGGAGAGCAGACCGGAAGATCGGATGAGGGAAATAAAAGCCTGGACTCATCCCCAGACGATTCCGCATTGGAAATCAATGTGGAAAATGCCCCAGAGCCTCAGGAGAACGGGAGCTGGAAAGAGGCTCTGAGGGAACACATACTGGCCGATAGGCTACACGAGGAAAGTGGCCTCAAATTGATTGAGGAGAAAATAATTGAGGCCACAGAAAGCGAAAGGGTAGATCCCATAGAGATAGAGGGAATACTGGAACAAATTGAGGAAAAATTGAAAGAGGGCACTGCCGGAAGAGCTGGCGGCAGAGATAGAGGCGGGCAAAGGGGTCATAATAAAAGACCCCAAAGGAAAGAAAGCGACCGCACCCGCCTAGCTAAGTTCCAGTATGCCCGGTACCAGGAATTGTATAATAAATGCCCAAAGAAATTAATAGATATGGCGGTCGCCGGCGTAGGGTTAGAGGCGAGGAAGCGAATTAAGCTTCCTGACAGAGCGAGCATAGAGCAGCTCTACGGAAGCCTGTGGGGAAGAACTGGGCCAACAACAGGTATTCCGAAACTCGGAGGGGGCCCGAGTCAGCCTACGCCGACAGAAAATATAATAACCCCCATCACCGAAGCCGAGCTTATCACTAAAATGCGAAGAATTAAGACAGATACAGCTCCCGGCATCGACGGCGTGATAAAGCCCCAACTAAGGAGGGAAGGAGCTCTACACCTGCTGTCGAAGTTCTATAATATGTTACTTATGAAGATGTATTTTCCACAGAGGTGGAAACAGAATAGGACGACTCTAATACCCAAACCTGGGAGAGACATGGAGGAGGTCGAGAATTGGAGACCGATTACGATCGGCTCGCTACTTAGCAGGATATTCTCTGCGATGATAGACAGCAGGATGAGGACGGCGATAAAGCAGAACAAGAGACAAAAAGGCTTTACGAAAGAGGATGGGTGTAAGAATAACATCGCCGTCCTCGGTAGAGCTCTTCAAGAGATGAAGGAGAGTAAAGGTGGGGTCGTCACTGTCGTCGATGTTACAAAGGCATTCGATACAGTGCCACATGCGGCTATCGGTGATGGCCTAGAACTAAAAGGCATTCCAATAACGATAAGAGAATACATAACTTCAATGTATGAAAACTGTTCTACGGAAATCAAGACTGAAGGGAGCAACATTGAAGTTCAGCTTAAAAGAGGGGTTAAGCAGGGGGACCCAATGTCCCCTTTAATATTCAATACAATAATAGACCCGATCATCGAGTCTATTGACAGGACGACGGAGGGCGTTGCCCTGGGAGACGAAAATGTCTCCGTCTTGGCGTTCGCGGACGATCTGGTCTTGTTGGGCAAGAACGAACGGGAGGCAGCCCGGCAGCTTGATAAGTTATATAAATACTTGGAGCGGCTGGGTATGTCTATCCAGACAAGTAAATGCCTGACATTCCAGATCGTCCGAAAGAATAAAACATGGCATATTCGGGACCCGAACCTTACATTAAATCACTTGGCTATTCCATTGTCGGGTCCCGAGGACATTTTCCGTTACCTTGGCGTTTCCATAAGTCCCTGGAGGGGCTTACAACGCACCGAGATCGATGCGATTGTGAAGTCGGCACAGAACATACTAAAGATGAAATTGAAACCTTACCAAAAGGTAAATCTAATTAGAACCCACTTACTACCGAAGTATATCCACGGGATGGTTGCCAGTCCGCCGCCTCTGCACGTACTCGAGACCCTAGATAAGGAAATAAAGCAGGTTATTAAAAGTGCTTTGCACCTACATCCGACAACCACGGATGGGATTATATATACAGAGAAACTAAATGGGGGACTCGGGGTGCAGAAGGTGGCGGACATTGTCCGGGTCGCAAAACTGAGAAGCGCGCTTCAAATGATGAATAATAGCGACCCGGCTGTACGCGAAGCGTACAATGCTCAGAAGGCAACCATCCTCAAATATGCAAAATCGCTAAGAATCGACTGGCCGACTAGTAAGGAGGAAATCGAGAAGGTGCGTGTAAGCCTCCGAAGGGGACACGCCCAAAGATGGGAGACGCTTGTCTCCCAGGGACAAGGAGTGAGCAGCTACGCGAACGACCGTTATGGTAACGCGTGGCTGCGCACACCGTCACTGTTGAAGCCGTCTAGGTATATAGACGCGCTTAAACTAAGGACAAATACGTACGGCACTAGAATAGCACTTAAAAGAGCGAAAAAGCAGATAGACCCCATATGTAGGAAATGTAAGGGGCAGATGGAGACATTGGCACACGTGCTGGGCAATTGTATCTCCACCAAGCCACTAAGAATAAGGCGGCATAATGAAATAGTCAACTTCATAGAGGAGAAAACAAGTAAGAGGTATGCGGTGTATAAGGAAGCAACCATCAATGTGGTCGGCGAACTGAAGAAGCCGGATCTGGTCATTGACGACCAGGAAAGGCTTCGGGTCGTCGACGTGACTGTAAGATACGAGGACAAAGATAGCCTCTATAAAGCAGCCAGAGAGAAAGAGGGGAAATACAAAGAAACTGCCGCATACCTCAAAGCTAAATTAAATAGGAAAAATGCGGAGGTATTGCCCATTGTGGTTGGGAGCAGGGGAGCAATTCCGCCCAGCACAGTCAAGAATTTGAAACTACTGGGGCTATCTGCAGAAGACACAGTGACGGTGTCACTCATAGCCCTCCGGTCGTCAATAGAACTTGCAAACATGTTCCTAGATTACGACAGCATAAAGTAGTCGTATACATAACAAATTATTAATTATTTATTATTTACACAGATATTTATTTATTTATTTATTTATTTAATAATTATTGTTTTATTATTATTTATTGTTTTATTTCAGCATGACTGCCTTCGGGCTAGGACGAAAAAGAGAAAGTTTTAAAACTTGACCAAGCCAATTAGGCTAGAGAATTTTAATAAACGACCAAGCCCAACAGGCTGGAAACAAATTTTACCAATTGACACAGCTTTACGGCAAAGTTAAAATTTTAAATTTGAACGAAGCAGCTGCCAGCTGAAAATATCAATTAGCCCGTTTGGCACTTTACACCAAACGGTGCGAGTCCTCGCTACGCTATTGCGTAGT
>NW_016984316.1:0-542 GCF_001483705.2 Eufriesea mexicana | reverse complement strand
CCTATCCCTCCGTAGCCAAACGTAACGTACCCAAACGTATCCTATACCAAACTGACGAGCCGAAAACGGAATTGTTGTCCTCCCCACGGACATGCAGCCCAAACTAGAGCATAGTAGAATTGCAGAAACGCACCGAATAGCAGTGTACAGCGCAAGTGTCGGAACTACCCTACACTAACAAAACCAGCCTTCACATCACCAAACGTTACATAACTCTACCCATCGTTCCGGGACAGATGTTTCTGGCCTCCCCAGGGCAGAGCCGAATATAGGAGAGCACAGTGAAGTCCAAAAATCCATCCCATTGCTGTTTACATCACAAAAGTCGAAGATATGCTAGCATAGCCTGACCAAACGTAACATAGCCGATCGTAACATAACTCAACGTAACGTGCTGGGAACATAATTGCTGGCCTCCCCAGAGCGAAGCAGAATATACTAGAGGAGAGCAGAGCGCAGAAATCCATAGAAAATCTACGTATAAAGGAAAACTCAAAGCTACCCAAACCTAAGCCAAACCAACGTAACATAACCGAACGTAA
>NW_016984315.1:0-890 GCF_001483705.2 Eufriesea mexicana | reverse complement strand
TTATCATTCGGTTACGGCCACATATATCTACAATTGACAGTACGGCGCTTAGTACGCCAGTCAACAGAGCACTGTAGTAGTAGAGAAAACCTGCCAGTGACGACGCATATTCAAATGCATATTCAAAGTCTAGAGTGGCATAAGACAGATCCGTTACAGCTCGAGATATAGTGAATTCCCATAGCGGCGCCGAGTACAGCCATCATCACAATACTGCAGACGTTGGGTTAATTCGTTCCCGGATAGTAAGGATACTACTGCAATTTCAGGATGACAAAGGACTGATCCATTATCGCTGGAGGCATTAACTATTGACGATACAGTACTGGGGCAGCCACCGTCGCAGTACTATATACATTGGACTAATTTGTACACTGATATTAAGAGCTCAACAGAAATTGTAAAGTAATGAATATATAATACGGTCATGGCTAGAGACATTTGATTATGACAGTACTGCCCTCTCTACATCCACCAATAGAGCGCTGTAACATTTGGATTCTCTGTTAAGTGATGATTTAAGTCCTTTACAATTCTAGAACGCCAAACGGCTGACGCGATATCGCTCGAGACATTAACAATTGACATGACAGTACTGTGTGCTGCAATCACAACACGACATTAGCAATTGGACAAATTTGTTCACTAGGAATTTTAGTTTAATGCAACTCTAGATAGTCAACATATGGCACAGTTATGGCTACAGATATTTACATTGGCGGTTCGGTACATAGAACATGTAAAGATGCAGCACTGTTGCCGAGCAAATAACCCGATCTATGGTGATATAGATTCTATGTCACTTCTTGTACGACAAAAGAGAGATCCGTAGTACCTGGAGATAATAGTAATTGTCATAACAGTTCTGAATACAACCATCATCACAGTAC
>NW_016984314.1:0-298 GCF_001483705.2 Eufriesea mexicana | reverse complement strand
TGGAAAGTAGATGGCTGTTCTTGCAGTTGGATTGAAGCCGTTGGGCGATCTATTCACCAAGCTATAACAGGTTATAGATTTCGAATAGACCTATTCTCTGGCATGTAGATGGCTGTACTTGCCATTGGATTGAAGGCGTTATACGATCTAATCGCCAATCTGTGACAGCTTATAGATTTTGAATAGACTTATTCTTTGGCAAGTAGATGGCTGCATTTGCCATTGGATTGAAGATGTTAGGCGATCTATTCACCAAGCTGTAGAAGGTTATAGAATTTGAATAGACCTATTCTCTGGC
>NW_016984313.1:330-551 GCF_001483705.2 Eufriesea mexicana | reverse complement strand
ATCTTTCCTCCTTACTTATTCAAGGAAGATAGCTCACCACGATATTAGAGGATAATGTCAATAGAATTGAATTTTCCTTCCAGATTCTATAGCTTTGCAATGACTGGAGCCCGCCAACAGAATGTTTCCTCCTTACTTACGCAAGGAAGCTAGCTCACCTCGATATTAGTCGAAAATGTCAACAAAATTGTATTTTTCAGCCACAATCTATATCATTGCGA
>NW_016984313.1:0-290 GCF_001483705.2 Eufriesea mexicana | reverse complement strand
TTATGCAAGGAAGTTAGCTCACCATGATATTAGTCGAAAATGTCAATAAAATTGAACTTTCCAATCACATTCTAAAGCATTGCAATGGCTACAGCTCGCCAATAGAATCTTTGCTCCTTGTTTATGCAAGAAAGTTAGCTCACCGTGATATTAGACGAAAATGACAATGAATTTGTATTTCTCGACCGCATTCTATATCATTGCAAGGGCTATAGCACGCCAGTCGAATCTTTCCCCCATACTTATGCAAGGAAGTTAGGTCACCGCGATATTTGTCGAAAATGCCTATA
>NW_016984312.1:0-857 GCF_001483705.2 Eufriesea mexicana | reverse complement strand
GCAATGGCTATAGCACGTCAATAGAATCTTTCCTCCTTATTTATGCAAGAAAGTTTGCTCACCCCGATATTAGTCAAAAATGTCAATAAAATTTAATTTTCCATGCAGATACTATAGGATTGCAATGGAGATAGCACGCCAATAGAATCTTTCCACCTTGTTTATGTAAGAAAGTAGCTCAGTACGATATTAGCCGAAAATGTTAGTAAAATTTGATCTTCCATCCAGATTATATAGCATTGCATTGGACATAGCTCGCGAATAGATGCTTTCCTCCTTATTTATGCAAGAAAGTTAGCTCAAAGCGATATTAGTCAAAAATGTCAATAAAATTTAATTTTCCAGCCAGATTATATGTCATTGCAATGGCTGTAGCACGCCAATAGAATCGTTCCTCCTTATTTATGCAAGAATGTTGGCTCAACGCGATATTAGTCGAAACAGTCTATATAATTATGTTTTCCAGCCTGATACTATAGCACTGCAACGGCTATAGCACGCCAACGGAATTTTCCCTCCTTATTTATGCAAGAAAGTTAGATCATCACGATATTGTTAGAGAATGTTAATAAAATTGGATTTTCCAGTCAGACTCTATAGCATTGCAGTGGCTATAGGACGCCAATAGTTTCTTTCTTGCTTATTTATGCAAGAAAGTTAGCTCACCAAGATATTAGAAGAAAATGTTAATTAAATTTGATTTTCCAGCCAGATTATATAGCATTGCAATGGCCATAGCTCGCGAATAGAAGCTATCCTTCTTATTTATGCAAGAAAGTTGGCTCACCACGATATCATACGAAAATGTCAATATAATTGGATTTTCCAGCCAGCTTCTATAGCACTGCGACGGGTAT
>NW_016984311.1:0-556 GCF_001483705.2 Eufriesea mexicana | reverse complement strand
GACATTTTCGACTAACACCGTGGTGAGCTAACTTCCTTTCGTAAGTAAGGAGGAACGATGCTTTTTGAGTGCTATAGCAATTGCAATGATATAGCATGTTGCTGGAAATTACAATTTTGTTGACATTTTCGACTAATATCGTGGTGACCTAACTTCCTTGCATAAATAAGCAGGAAAGATGCTTTTTGAATGCTATAGCCATTGCAATGATTTAGAATGTGGCTGGAAAATAAAATATTGTTGACATTTTCGACTAATATCATTGTGAGCTAACTTCCTTGCCTAAGTAAGGAGTGTAAGGGGAAAAGATACTTTTGTCGTGCTATATCCACTGCAATGCTGTAGAATCTGGCTGGAAAATCCAATTTTATTGACATTTTCGGCAAGTATCGCTGTGAGTTAACTTTCTTGCATAAATAAGGAGGAAAGGTTGTATTGGCCTGCTATAGGCATTTCAAAGCCAGAGCATCTTGCTGGAAAATTCAATTTTGTTGACATTTTCGACTAATATCGTTGTGAGCTGACTTCCTTGCGTAAGTAAGGAGGAAAGATGCTT
>NW_016984310.1:0-577 GCF_001483705.2 Eufriesea mexicana | reverse complement strand
TTCGCATCGCCGAGAGCCCTGCGGCGGGTCACCGACTGGAGGGTGGCGGTGGAGGTGGAAACGTTTAGCGACCACCTCCACATCACCATGATGCTTGCCGTCACTCCTAGCACCGGTCTGGAACCACTCAGCAGGAGGCACGCCACCGCGCCGCGATGGGCGCTCGGGTGCCTCGACCGCGGCCTTGTCGCCGAGGCTGTCGAGGTCGTCGCCTATGGATAGGGCCGTCGGGGGCGAAAACGACGTAGCAGGGTTAGGGGCGGAGCGGCTATGGCCGTCGATGACGCGCGCGTGCGACGTCACCATGCCGGGGGTGAGAGAGCCACCTTCGAGGGGTGGAGTGCACTGGTGGTCGGCCGAAATAGCGCAGCTCCGGGAGCACTGCGTACCCGCCCGGCGCCAGTACAACCGGGCGCGACGTCAACGACGCGCGGTGTCCGCCGAGCACATTGCGCGCCTCTATCGTGAGTACCGACCCGCGCTGGGCGTCCACCGGAAGGAGATTCGCAGTGGCAAATCTCCGCAATGGGATGAACTCCTCGCGAACCTCGAAACCGATCCATGGGGACGCCCCTAT
>NW_016984309.1:0-308 GCF_001483705.2 Eufriesea mexicana | reverse complement strand
GCAATGGTCGTCGCGGCACGTTAGTTTGAGTTGTGTTACGTTTGGTTTTGTTACGGTTGTATATGTTAGGAGAGGATAGCCCTGAATTTAGCGCTATAGACTGCTATTACGTGGATTTCTGCACCCTACAGTTCTCTAATGTTTTCAGCTTTGCTATGGGAAGGCCAGAAGTAGTGGCCTCGGAACGCCACGTCGGACAGTATACGTTCGGTTAGGTTGGTTCTGGATAAGTTTGTACAGGATGTCTTTAACCTTTGTGCCAAACACTGCTATTCGATGGATTCCTGCACTCTACTGTGCACTAGTGT
>NW_016984308.1:0-1534 GCF_001483705.2 Eufriesea mexicana | reverse complement strand
ACATCCACAAATCCATCCATCCATACATCCATCCAACCATACATACGTCCATACATACATCCACACATACATCCATACATCCGTCCATCCATACACCCGCCCATTCATTACTCCATCCATCCATACATCCATTGATATATACAACCATACATCCATACATCCGTATCATCCTTACATTCGTATATCCATACATACATACATCCCTACATATATCCATCCATACATCCACCGATCCATACACCCATCGATCCATACATCCATACAACAATCCTTCCGTCCACCCATCCATACATCCATACATACATCAATAAATATGTCCATACATACACAGGTCCATTCGTCCATACATACATCCATACACACATCATTCCGCACATCCATCTATACATCCATACATTTATCCATACAATCTTTCATACATACATCCATACAACCATACATTCACACACCCATACATGTGTGCGTCAATACATCCATCCATCCATATATCCTGCCATCTACACATACAGCCATCCATACATCCATCAATCCATACACCCATACATCCACCCATCCATACATCCTTACATATATCCATAAAACATTCCATCCATCCACCCATCCATACATCCATGCATACATCAATACATATATCCATACATACACAAAAACATTCGTCCATACATACCACCATACACACATCCTTCCATACATCGATCCATACATACATACGTACATCCATACAAACATCAAAACATACATCCATGCATTCATTCATCCATCCATACAGCCGTCCATCCATAAATACATCCAACCGTACTTCCATCCGTCCATAGACCCATACTTCCATTGGTCCACCCTGGCATACATCCACCGATTAATGCAGCCATACATACAAACATCCGCGCATCCATACATACATCTATACGTACATCCATACATCCATACATGCACCCATACACACATCCATACATACATCTATACGTACATCCATACATCCATACATGCACCCATACACACATCCATACATACATCTATACGTACATCCATACATCCATACATGCACCCATACACACATCCATACATACATAGATCCACACATCCATACATACATCCATACACAGCTCCAAACATACATTCATAGATATATCCATACAGACATCCGTGCATATATCCATACAACCATCCGTATAAGCATCCATACATACGCCCTTCCATACACGCATCTCATACATATATCCGCTCATACATCCATCCATTCATCCATACATACGTCCATACATAGACCCATACATACATCCATACGTACATCTAAACATACATTCATACATACATCCTTACATACAACCATAAATACATCCAAACATAAATCCATTCGAACATCCAAACATACATACATGCATACTTCCATACAAACATCCATACAAACGTCCATGCATACATCCATACATATATCCATACAAATATCCACACATACATCCAAACAACCATGCATTCATGCATCCATTCATCTGTACATCAATACTTCCATCCATCCATATAACCTGCCATCCAC
>NW_016984307.1:0-528 GCF_001483705.2 Eufriesea mexicana | reverse complement strand
GATATCAGCGTTCTGCATTCTGCTGCTATACTCTGCTTAGCTCTCGTGAGACCAGCAATAGCGTTTGTGGCACGTAAGCTTGTGTTACGTCACGTCCGCTTATGCCATATTTGGTTAGGTTTAGGTTCGGATATCGTACCTTTGACTTTTGTGCTCTACACTGCTATTCGGTGGATTCCTGTTCTCTACTGTGTTCTAATATGCTCTGCTTAGCGCTCGAGAGGCCCACAATAGCGGTTTCGGAAAGTTAGGTACAGATATGCTGCGTTTGGTTAGGTTACGTTTGGTTACGTTAGGATTGTTTGGGTTCGGTGTGGTTATCTTTGGAATTCGCGCTATGCGCGGCCATACTATGAACCTGTGTGCTCTCGTGTGCTCTATCATATTCTGCCTGCCTTTGGGAAAGCCAGAAATAGTGGTCGCGTCACGTTAGGTCTGGTTACTCAACGTTTGGCTAGGTTAGGTTTTGCCCGGTAATGTTAGGATATCTTTGACTTTTGTGCTATACATTGCTATTTGGTGGCTTTC
>NW_016984306.1:0-496 GCF_001483705.2 Eufriesea mexicana | reverse complement strand
CGCAGAGATCCACCTAACAGAAGACTACAGCACTGAAGACTATGCTATACCGTCCTGACCTACACAATCGAAACATCGCCGAACCTAACATGTCTCAACCTATCGTGCCGCGACGGCCATTGCTGCCCCCCTCCACCCCAGAGTCAAGCAGAACATATTGTTGGAGAGTAAAACGCAGAAATCCATAGAATCGCAGTGTATATCAGAAAAGTCATAGAGACCCGGGCATAGCCCAAACGAACGGAACATAACCAAACATAGCCGGACTCAACCTATCGTGGCGAGACCGCTATTGCTGCCCTCCCCAGAGCCAAGTCAGATACACTAGAGCACAGTAGAGCGCAGAGATCGGCCGAAAATCAGTGTACAGCACAAAAGTTGGAGCTACCCGTAACAAGCGCAGCCTAACCCAACCTAAGCGAACCAAGCTTGACTCATCATTACTTGCCGAGACCACTCTTGCCGGCCTTGCCGGAGCAAAGCTGAAAGCATTAGA
>NW_016984305.1:0-567 GCF_001483705.2 Eufriesea mexicana | reverse complement strand
CATGGCAATGCCGTAGAGGCTGTCTGGAAAATTCAATTTTAATGACGATTTCGACTAATATCGCGGTGAGCTAACTTTATTGCATAGATATGGTGGAAAGATGCTATTGGCGCCCTGTACCCACTGCAATTCCACAGAATCTAACTGGAAGATTCGATTTTATTGACATTTTCGACTAATATCGTGTCGAGCAAACCCACTTGCATAAATAGGGATGAAATACCCTATTGGCGTGCTGTAGCCAAGGCAATGCCATAGAGTCTTGCCGGAAAATACATTTTTATTGACATTTTCGACTAATATTACATTTTCGACTAATATCGTGGTGAAATATCTGTGTCGCATTAACAAGGATGAAATATTCTATTGGCACCCTATGGCCATTACAATGCTATAGAATCTGGCCGGAAAATTCAAATTTATTGAAATTTTTGACTAATTTCGTGGTAACCTACCTTTCTTGCCTATATAAGGAGGAAAGTTTCTACTGGCGTGCTACAGCCGTTGCAATGCCATAAAAGCTGTCTGGAAAACTCAATTTTAATGACGATTTCGACTAATATCGTG
>NW_016984304.1:1628-3004 GCF_001483705.2 Eufriesea mexicana | reverse complement strand
CATACATGCGTACATCCGTACATCCATACATGCAAACATTCATACATACATAAATCAAATACATCCACACATTCAGACATCCATACATCCATACGTCCATACATCCATACATACGTCAATCCATACATCGATACATACTCTTATACATTCAATCGTCCATACTTCCATACATACATTGTTAGATACATCCACACACACTACCATACATTCATCCATACAAACATCCATACATATGTCCATGCATACATCCGTACATACATCCATACATACATCCAAGTATACATCCCTAGATACATCCACACAAACATCCACACATACACCCGTACATTCATCCATCCATACATCCATACATATATAAATTCATACATCCATACATTCGTTCATTCGACCCTCCGTACCTCAATCCATCCACACATTCACCCATCCATACAGCCATCCATCCATACACCCATTAATTCGTCCATGCATCCTTACATCCCCACATCCATAAGTCCATGAATCCAACCATCCGTACTTCCAACCGTCGATGCATCCATCCATCCATACATTCATACATACATCCATACACACATCTATAACTACATCCATACATACTTTCATACATACGCCCATACTTTCATACATACATCCGTACATCCATCCACCCATTCTCGCATCCATCCATCCATGCATCCGCCCATCCAAACATCCACCCATCCATACATCCACTGATCCATAAATCTATCCATTCATACAACCATCCATGTATACATCCAAACATCCACACGTCCATGCGACCATAAATCCATCCATTCGTACTTCCATCATACGATGCATCCATCCATCCATAATCCATACATCCGTACATCCATACATTCGTACGTCCATACATCCATACACGCATTCATCCATACATCCATACATCCATACATCCATCCATACATCCATACATATATACATTCAAACGTCCATAAATCCTTCCATCCATACATCCATCCAACAATCCATCCATCCGTGCATGCATCCATACACAAGTCAATACACAGATACATACATACACGCATACATTCATCCATACATACATCTGTACATACACTCTCACATACATCCATACATACATCCATACAAACATCGATACAAGCATACATATATACATCCATGAATACATTCATACATACATCCATACAAACATCCATACATACCTCCGTTCTTCCGACCATCCACCCATCCATTCATCGAACCACACATCCTTACATCCATGCATCCGTGCATTCATACATTCGTACATCCATACAACCATACATACATACACATACACATACATAACTCAAACATTTCCTTATAATCAAACATCCATACGTACATACATCCATTCATCCATACATCCATCCATCCAA
>NW_016984304.1:0-1245 GCF_001483705.2 Eufriesea mexicana | reverse complement strand
ATGCATCCGTTCATCCATACATGCGTACATCAGTACATCCATCCATGCATACATTCATACATACACAACACAAATACATCCACACATTCAAACATCCATACATACATACATCGATACATTCATACATCCATACACCCATACATTCATCCATCCATACATCCATACATCCACACACCCACACATCCTTAAATCCACACACCCATACACTCATCCATCCATACATGCATCCATACATACATCCATACATACGTCCATACATACATGAATCCATACATCCATACAAACTCCCATACGTTCACCCATTCATACATGCATACATACACCCTCACATACATCCATACATACGCCCAAATTTCCGTACATCCGTCTACCCATACATCAATCCAACCATACATCCATCCATCAATGCCGCCACCCATCCATACATATATGCATCCATCCATCCATCCTTCCATATATCCTTCCATCCATACATTCGTCCATCCACCCATCCACCCATCCATACACCCATCGATCCATACATCCTTCCATCCATACATCCATCCACCAATCCATGCATACATCCATGCATCCATACATACATCAATACATAGCTCCATACATACACCCATACATTCACCCATACTTTCATCCATACATACATTCCTACATACATCCATACACACATCCCCACATACAACCATACAAACATCCATAATACATCCATGCATACAACCATACATACATCCATACAAACATCCATGCTTACAACCGTCCATACAGCCACCCATCCATACATACATCCATACATACATCCATACTTCCATACATCCATCCATCCAAACACCCACCCATTCATGCATCCATCGATCCATACATTCTTCCATCCATACCTGCATCCACCAATCCATCCATCTATCCATGCATCCATACACACATCAATACACAGATCCGTACATGCACGCATGCATTCATCCATACATACATCCAAACATACATTCTTACATGCATCCATACATACATCCACACATACATCCATACAAACATCCATAATACAACCATGCATACATCCATACATACATCCATACAAACATCCATCCTTACATCCGTTCTTCCGTCCAACCACACATCCATTCATCCACGCACACATCCATGCATCCAAACATACATCCATCCATACACCCATTCATCCATCCATGCATTCTTACATCCCCACATCCAAACGTCCATAAATCCAACCATCCGTACTTCCAACCGTCGATGCAT
>NW_016984303.1:0-765 GCF_001483705.2 Eufriesea mexicana | reverse complement strand
TTGGCCAGATTATGTTAGCGCAGGTTAGGTTTGGATAGCTTCGACTTCTCATCTCTGCACTGCGATTCCATGGATCTCTGCGCTCTACTATCCTCTATTATGTTCTGCTTGGCTCTGTGGAGGCCAGCAATACTATTCGCGGCAATATAGGTTGGAGTTGGTTACGATTGGATAGGTTAGGCTTTGTTGGGTTATTCTAGGATTGCTTTCTGACATATGTGTCGACACTGATATCCTACGTACTTCAGCTCTCTACTGTGCTGTGTCATATTCTGCTTGTCTCTTCGGAAGCCAGTAATAACTGTCGCGGCGCGTTAGGTTTATTTACTGCACGTTTGGCTAGGTTAGGGTAGGTCTGGATGGGGTAGGATATCTTTGACTTTTCTGCCGCACTCTTCGTCTCGATGAATGTCTCCGCCCTTCTCTCCTCTAATATGTCCAGCTTCGCTCTGGGGAGGCCACAAATAGTAGCCGCGACATGCTATGTTGAGCTAGGTTACGTTTGGTTAGCTTATGTAGGCAAGGGTAAGGTTTGGATAGCTTAGATTTTTCTGCTATACACAGCTTATTATATGGATTTCGGCACACTGCTCTCCTCTAATATGTTCTGCATGGCTGTAGGGAGACCAGCAGTGATGGTTGCAGCACGTTAGTTTGAGATATGTTGCGCTCGGCTCGGCTAAGTTACGATACGCTTTGTTGGGATAGCTTTGCCTTCTGCGATCTGCATAGAAGGTCGATACCTGTGTACTGCATTGCTCTACT
>NW_016984302.1:330-641 GCF_001483705.2 Eufriesea mexicana | reverse complement strand
CGGATTTCTACGATCTACTGTGCCCTGATGAGTTCTGCTTTGTTCCGGGGAGGCCAGCAGTGATGTTCTCGGATAGTTAGATTTAATTATTTCACGTTTGGTTAGGTTAGGTTGTGTCCAGTTATGTTAGGTTATCTTATACTTTTGCGCTATACATTGCTATTTGGTGGCTTTCTGCGAACTACTGTGCACTATCATACTCTACTTGACTATGTGGTGGCCAGCAACAGTGGTCCTGGCACGATAGGTTGTGTTAGGCTACGTTTGGTTAGGCTACGTTTGCCTTGGTTATGTCCGGATATATTTTGGAT
>NW_016984302.1:0-257 GCF_001483705.2 Eufriesea mexicana | reverse complement strand
CAGCGATAGAGGTTGGGGCACTTTGGGTTCTGTCATTTTACGCTTGGTTAAGTTCGGTTAGGTTATGTTAGTTTAGAGTATCTCCGACTTCTGTGCTGTACGTTGCTATTTGGTGGCTCTCTGAGCTCTACTGTGCTATACTATACTTTGTTCGAATCTGGAGAGGTCAGCAACGGCGGTCGTGGCACGATAGACCTTGCTGGCTGCGTTCGGGAATGTTACGGTTGGTTAGGTTAGGAGAGGATTACTTTGACTTT
>NW_016984301.1:0-846 GCF_001483705.2 Eufriesea mexicana | reverse complement strand
TATTCGATGGATTCCTGCACTACACTTTGCTCTAGTATACTCTGCTTGGCAATGGGGAGGTCATCAGTAGTGCTCTCGGCACGTTAGACTGAGTTAGGTTGCGTTTGGTTATGCCACGTTTGTTTAGGTTAGAACAGGATAGCTTAGACTTTTCTGCTAATCACTCCTCTCCGGTGGATTTCTGCGCTCTACTGTGATTTCGTATGCTCGGCTTTGCTCTGGGGAGGTTAGCAATAGCTGTCTAGGCACATTAGGTTGAGTTATGTTACACATGGTTATGTTACATTTGGTTAAGTTTGGCAAGGATGGTTTTGACTTTCGTGCCATACACTGCTATTCGGGGACTTCTGCGCTCTACATTCACCTGATATTCTCTGCTTTGCTCTGGGGAGGCTGGCCAGGAATAGCATCCGCGGCAAGTTATGTTAAGTTTGGTTACGTTCGCTTATGTTACGTGTGCTTAGATTAGGAAAGGTTAAACATGGCTTTTGTGCTAGACACTGCTATACGGCGGAATCCTGCGCTCTTCGCTGCTCTACTATACTTTACTCGACTCTGGAAAGGCCAGCAATGGCAGTCGTGGCACAATAGTTTGAGATATGTTGCGTCTGGTTAGGTTGGATTAGGCTAGAGTTGGTTATTGTGGCTTCGACTTTTGTGCTACACACTGCTATTCCGAAGGTATTTGCGCTATACTGTGATCTAATATTCTCTGCTTGGAACCGTGGTGGTCAGCAGTTGTGCTCCCGGGATGCCAGCAGTAGTGCTCCCGGCACGTTAGGATGAGTTACGTTACGTTTGGTTACGTTGCGTTTGGCCTCGTCAGGATAAGGTAGCTATGACTTT
>NW_016984300.1:0-1004 GCF_001483705.2 Eufriesea mexicana | reverse complement strand
TGCATGCAACCATACATGCATCCACACTCACATTCATGCATACATCCATACATAAAACCATACAAACATCCATACATACATCCATACATTCATCCATACATACATTCATCCATCCATACATAGATACATATATAAATCCATACATCCATACACCCGTTCGTTCGTACATCCATACATCCATACACCAATACATCCATAGATCCATCCATACAACCATTCATCCATACATACATCAATACATACATCAATACATACAACCATACATTCAACTATACATACATCCATGCATACATACTTACATATATCCATACATACATTCATACATACATCAATACATTCTTCCTTGCATACATCCATACATACATCCTTCCATACATCCATACATACATATATACATACATCCATTCAAACAGCCAAAAGTACATCCATGCATACATCCATCCGTCCATACAGCCATCCATCCATACATACAGTCTTCGGTACTTTCATCCTTCCATACGCCTATCCATCCATACGTCCACGCACCCATACATCCATCGATACATACAGCCATACATGCATACATCCGCACATGCATACATACATCCATCCATCCATACATCCATACATCCGTACATCCATACATACATACATGCATGCATACATTTATTCTTACATCCATACATTCATACATACATACATCCATACAAGCATAAATCCATACATGCATAGATCCATACATCCTTCCATCCATACATCCATCCGTCCAACCATCCATGCATTCATACACACATCAACACACAGATCCATACATACATGCATAAATTCAACCATACATCATTCCATACATACATTCTAACATACATCCGTACATACATCCATACATTCTTCCATCCATACATCCATCCACCAATCCATCCATTCTTTCATGCATTCTTCCTTCCATCCTTCCTTGCATACACACATACATACATCCATACATACATCCATACAAACAACCAAACATATATCCATGCATACAACCA
>NW_016984299.1:0-1027 GCF_001483705.2 Eufriesea mexicana | reverse complement strand
GAGCTAATTTTCTTGCATGAATAAGGGGGAAGATGCTATTGGAATGCTATAGCCACTGCAATGCTGTGGAATCTGACTGCAAAATACAATTTTACTGGCACTTTCGACTAGTATCGTGATGAGCTAATTTGTTTGCATGAATAAGGGGGAAAGACTCTATTGGCATGCTGTAGCCACTGCAATGCTATAGAATCTGTCCTGAAAATTCCAATTTATTGGAATTTTCGTCTGATATCGTGGTTAGCTAATTTTCTTTCATAAATAAGGAGGAAAGATTACATTGGCATGCTGTAGCCATTGCAACGCGAAAGAACCTGCATGGAAAATTCAATTTTATTGACATTCTAGTCTAATATCGTGGTGAGCTTATTTTCTTGTGTAAATAAGGAGAAAAGATGTTATTGTCATGCTATAGCCACTGCAATGCGAGAGAATCTGGATGGAAAATTCAATTTTAATGACATTTTCGACTTATATCGTGACGAGCATACGAGCAAATTTTCTTGCGTTAATAAGGAGGAAAGATATTATTGACATGCTATAGCCGTTCAAATGCTATAGGATTTGGCTGGAAAATTCAATTTTATTGACATTCTCGACTTATATCTTGGTGAGCAAATTTTCTTGTATAAATAAGGAGGAAAGATCCTATTGGCATGCTATAGCCATTGCAATGCGACAAAATCAGGCTGGAGAATTCAGTTTCATTGATATTTTTGACTAATATCGTGGTGAGCTAATTTTGTTCAATAGATAAGGAGGAAAAATTCAATTGGCATGCTATAGCCATAGCAATGATATAGAATCTGACAGGAAAATTCAGTTTTATTGATGCTTTCAACCAATATCGTTGTGCGCTAATTATCTTGCATATATAAGGAGAAAAGATGTTATTGTCATGCTATAGCCATTGCAATGCGATAGAATCTGAATGTAAAATTCAGTTTTATTGACATTTTCGACAAATATCGTGGTGAGCTAATTTTGTTCAATAAATAAGGAGGAAAGATTCTATTGGCATGCTATA
>NW_016984298.1:0-266 GCF_001483705.2 Eufriesea mexicana | reverse complement strand
CCTTTCCTCCTTATATATGCACGAAAGTTAGCTCACCACGATATAAGTAGAAAATGATATTAAGTTCGATTTTCCAGGCGGATTCTTTAGCACTGCATTGGCAATAGCACGCCGATAGAGCATTTCCTCCTTACTTATGCAGGAGGGATATCTCACAACGATACAAGTCGAAAGTGTCAATATAATTGAATGCTCCAGCCTGATTCTATAGCATTGCAATGGCTGTAACACGCCAATAGAATCTGTCCTCCTTACTTATGCAAGAA
>NW_016984297.1:0-732 GCF_001483705.2 Eufriesea mexicana | reverse complement strand
TCAGATATTCATATAACCATTACTGGCGTTAACAATACATATTCTACCTTATATCCATCCAGTCAATCCCATCACGCTATAAAACAGCTGTTGTGCCGCACATCTCTGTGGAAAATTCTTTTTTTCTTATACTTACATACACCTCGTCTCTCTGTATATATGTATATTTTTACATTTTCCTTTACTTCCTTGTTTTATTTTAATTTTCCTTTGCTACCGTTAGCTTTGTACCACACTGTAATAATTTTCTTCTAATTCTTCAGGTCGGTTAGTCACGTATAGATAAAGTTTCAAGTAAGTAAGCTAGATACTAATAAATGTTACGGTATTGCTGGTATTGAGCAATAATTCATGCTTCCGACCAAACCATATTGAGCTATCTAGTTAACCAATGTTCCAAGTTATTTACTCCGAATAATAAAACACTGTGGAGTAACAGCTTGAACAGCAAATTCAGTCCACCAGCCAACATTAATTAAAATAACGAGCTCCACAACAATCAACGCATATACCACAATTACGAGGAAACACGAATCCAGCAATAAATCCGTGCCACGTGTATAACCAGACATTCCCATAACAAATAACCCCGTAGTATAGGACGGAAATGAATGCAAACAACTTTTAAGGCTTTCAAGTGAGAGATCGCTGGTGGAATTTTTAACTCATGGAAAATCATACCAATGACTCCCCGATATCGAATATGTGGCCAGTTCTGGTATTCCTGCCCTT
>NW_016984296.1:0-649 GCF_001483705.2 Eufriesea mexicana | reverse complement strand
CGTGACCTACACAAACGTAACATAACTCAAACTAACGTGCCGCGACCGCTATTGCTGGCGTCACCAGAGACAAGCGGAATATGATGGAGCACAGTAGAGCACAGAAGTCCATAGAATATCTGTGTCGAGCGCAGAAGTCAGAGCTATCCTAACCTAACCCAACAAAATCTTACATAACCGAACGTAATCAAACTCAACCTAACGTGCCGCCACCAGTATTGCTGTCTTGCGCAGGGTCAAGCACGGAATATTAGAGAAGAGTAGAGCGCTTGAAACCATAGAATCGTAGTGTACAGCAGAAAAGTCGAAGTCGCCCAAACCTAACCTAAGCTAAGGTAACATATTCAAACCTATCCTCACACGAACTAATTCGCCGAGACCACTGATACTGGCTAGCCCAGAGCCATGCAGAACCTACTAGAGCTCAGTAGAGCGCAGAAGCCCACAGCATTCTAGCGTTCAGCACAGATGTCAAAGGCGTAATGACCTAAACCAGACGGACCTAACAAAATCAAACGTTACATTGGACAGCCTATCGCGCCCCGGCCGCTACTTCTGGCCTGCCCAAAACAAGCCAGGGTACACTTGATCACAGTAGTGCGCAGATATCCACCGCAATGCAGTGTAGAGCACAAAAGTCAATGATACC
>NW_016984295.1:0-849 GCF_001483705.2 Eufriesea mexicana | reverse complement strand
CCAAGCATAGGCTAACACAGCCTAAGGTGCTGGGACAGCTATATTTGCTCTCCACAGAGTAAACCAGGTCGTGCTGGAGCTCAGTAAATTGCAGAAGTCCACCGAGTAGCTGTATGCAGCACAAAAGATAATGCTATCCTAACCAACCATAGCCTAACCCAACCTAACCGATCGCAAACTTACTCAACATGACGTGTCGGGATAATTATTGCTCGCCTTTCCAGAGACAAGCTGAAAATATTAGAGCACTGTCGGGCGCAGGAATCCACCTAATAGCAGACAATAGCACTAAAGACTAAGCAACGCTCTCCAAACCCAGCAAATCGTGACATAGCCAAACGTATCGTAACACACCCTAACAAGCCGAGGCCACTACTGACATCCCCAGAACCGAGTAGAATATACTGGAGCACTACAGAGCGCAGAAGTCCACCGCATTGCTGCGTACAGCACGAAAGTCAATCATAACCTGTCCTAACATGGCCTTACCTAAACTATACAAACCTAGTGCAACAAACCATGACGTGTCGAGACCAATATTGCTGACCTCACAATAGCCAAGCAGAGAATTTTTGAGAACATTGGAGCCTAGGAATCCACCGAATATCGCCGAACAGACCAACAATCTATGTGGAATATCCTAACCTAGCTAAACGTAACATATCCAAACGCAGCATATCCCAATCTAACACGAACAGACCATAATTTCTTGCCCCCAGAGAGACAAGCCGAATGAACTAGGGCACAGTGGAGCGCAGAAATCCACCGCACTGCCGTGAAGAGAAAAAGAGCCATAGAAACCATAGCTTAACCTGACCTAATCTAACATAACCAAAGATAGCGTAACCC
>NW_016984294.1:0-1174 GCF_001483705.2 Eufriesea mexicana | reverse complement strand
TAATCCGAATTGCAGTGCATAGCGCGAAAGTCATACATATCCTGCCCAATCTTTGCCTAAGCTAGCAGACCAAAACGTAGTGCAGCATATTATATCGTGACGAGACGGATATTGCTGGCCTCCCAGAGCCTAGTAGAACATATTGGACCACATTTGAGCGCAGGAATCCACCGAATAGCAGTGAATAGTACTAATGTCAATGTGGCCTATCCTAACCTAGTCAAACGTAACATAACGAAACGTAGCATGACTCAACGTAACGTGCCGAGACCACTATTACTGGCCACCCCGTAGCCAAGCAGAGCATATTATGGCTCACTATAGCGCGGAAACCCACCGAATTGCGGTGTACAGCACAAAAGGCATAGAATCATATCGTGCCAAACGCAACATAACCGAACTTAACCTAACTCAAACTATCTTAACGAGACCACTATTGCTGGCCTCCACAGATCCAAGCAGAATATACTAGAGCACAGCAGAGCTCAGAAATCCACCATAGCGCAAAAGCCAAGCATACTCTGACATTACCTGTCCCTACATAACCTTTTCAAACATAGTGTAACTAAACATGACGTGACGAGACCAATATTGCTGGCCTCCCTAGAGCCAAGCAGAATGTATTAGAGCACAATAGAGCGCAGAAACACACCGAATTGCAGTGAATAGAACAAAAGCCGCTGATATCCGAGCCTAACCTATCCCAATCTAACATAACCGAACGCAACATGAAACAAGATACCGTGCCGCGACCCCTGACCCTGGCCTCCCCAGATAGAAGGAAGTAGAGCACAGTAGATCACAGACATCCAACGAAAAAAGGTGTATAGCACGAAAGTCGGAGCTATCCCAGCCAAAGAGGTTCTAACCTAACCTAACGAAACGTAACCTAACGCAACTTGACGTTCCACGACCACTATTGCTCGCATGCCCTGGGTCGAGCAGAGAATAGCAGAGCAGCGCAGAGTGCAGAAGTCCATCGAATAGCAGTGTACAGCACATAAGTCGAAGATACCCTAACCTAACCTGTCCTAACCTAACCTAGCGGACCGAAACCTAACAAGACCTATCGTGCAAAGACAACTATTAATTGCCGCCCCAGAGCCAAGTTGATCATATTAGAGCGCAGTAAAGCGCAGAAGTCCAACGATTAGCCGCGTGTGGCACAAGAGAA
>NW_016984293.1:0-932 GCF_001483705.2 Eufriesea mexicana | reverse complement strand
ATAATTACAGTTTTCTACATCGTTTCATTCATTCTAACTTATTACAATGGCACTTTCATTAATATCTCAATTTTCGAATTTTTTCACTTATACCCTTATTTTCATTATATGTGATAAATATTATTTTCGCGGAAAAATGGCATTGCTATTCGTCAGTTAAATGGTGGTAATAATATTTTGTTGTTAGCACCGACCGGAGAGGAGATCGTCCTTTCAGTCGGTGCGAACAGACACGACTGGCGCTCGTCCCCTTCGGCCGGTTGGATGCGATACATCTGAGATCGTCCTTTTCGGTCGGTCCGAAGCAATACGACTGGTGTTCTATCGTTTATCGCTCGATAAATGACGTTATGACACATACATATAATTACAGTTTTCTACATCGTTTCATTCATTCTAACTTATTACAATGGCACGTTCATTAATTTCTCAATTTTCGAATCTTTTCACTTATACACTTATTTTCTTTATGAATGAAAAATCTCATTTTCGCGTAAAAGTGTCTTTGCTATTCGTCTGTTGAATGCTGGTTTATTTTGTTGCTAGCATCGACCGGAGCGGAGATCGTCCTTTCAGTCGGTCCGAACAGGCACGACTGCCGTTCGTCCCCTTCGGCCGGTTGGAAGCGATACGTCTCAGATCGTCCATTTCGGTCGGTCCGAAGCAATACGACTGGAGTTCTGTCGTTAATAGCTCGATAAATGACGGTATGACTCATACATATAATTACAGTTTTCAACATCGTTTCATTCATTATAACATATTACAATGTCACTTTCATTAATTTCTCACTCTTCGAATTTTTTCACTTATGCACTTATTTTCATTACGTATGAAAAACCTTATTTTCGCGTAGAAATGTCTTTGCGATTCGTCAGTTGAATGCTGGTTATAATATTTTGTTGCTAGCATCGACCAGACCGGAGGTCGAC
>NW_016984292.1:0-717 GCF_001483705.2 Eufriesea mexicana | reverse complement strand
TCCTGCTTGGCTCTGGGGAATCCAGCAATAATGGTGTAATCGCGTTATGTTTAGCTACACTACATTTGGATTGGTTAGTTTGGGGCAGGTTGTGTTAGGAGATTTCCCACTTTTGTGCTATGCACTGCAATGCGGTTGAGCTCTGTCGAACTCTAGTGTGTTCCTCTTGTGTCTGGGGAGGCCAGAAATTGTGGCGGCGGGAGGTTATTTTGGGTTAGACTATGTTTGCTTTTGTTACGATTGGCTATGTTACGATAAGCTATGTTTGACTCTTGTGATATACACTGCAATGCGGCTGATTTCTGCGATTTACTGTGCTCTAGTATATTCTGGTTAGCTGTGGGGCGGCCTGTAATTGCGGTCTCGGCGCGTTAGGTTGTATAGGCCTGAAATTGTTCATGATACGTTTGGCTAGGTTATGACTCGATGCCCAAGAGTTTTGTGGTATACACAGATATTCGATGGACTTCTGCTTTCTACTGTACCCTCATATGTACCGTTAGGCTCTTGGGACCCAGCAATACTGGTGACGTCACGTTATGTTGTGTTAAACTTCGTTTGGGTAGCTTATGTTATGCCAGGTTAAGGCAGGGTACGTCAGACTTTTGTGCTATGCACTGCAATGCGGTGGATTCCTGCGCTCTGCTGTACTGTAGTATATTCTGCTTGGTGCTGCGGAAACCAGCAATAGTGGTCTCGGCTCGTTTGGTTGAGAAG
>NW_016984291.1:0-241 GCF_001483705.2 Eufriesea mexicana | reverse complement strand
TCGCGCTGGGGAGGGCAGCAGTAGTGGCCTAGGCACGTTATGTTGAGATAGATTACGTTTGGTTGGATTAATCTTGCATCAGTTAGGTATGGGCAGCTTCGACCTTTCTGCTATACACTGCGATTCTACGTATGTCTGTGCTCTGCTCTCCTCTATTATGTCCTGCCTGGCTCTGTGAGAGTCAGTAATACCGGTAGCAGCACCTCAGATTGGGTTAGATTACGTTTGGTTATGATAGGTT
>NW_016984290.1:0-546 GCF_001483705.2 Eufriesea mexicana | reverse complement strand
CCTAACGTGACGATACCACTATTGCTGGCATCCGCAGAGCCAAGGAGAAGATACTGGAGCACAGCAGAGCGCAGAAATCCACTGCATTGCAGAGTGTAGCACAAAAGTCGAACATATGCCGACGTGGCTTGACCTACCCAACAGACCCAAACGTAGTGTAACTGAACATAACGTGACGAGACCATTATTGCTGGCCTCCCAAACACAGGCAGAGCATATTAGGGCACATTAGTGCGCAGAAGTCCATCGAATAGCATTGAATAGCACGAAAATCAATGCCATCTTCTCCTACCCTAAGCAGACGTAACATAGCTAAACGCGGCCTAAATAAACTAACCTGGCGGGACCCGTATTACTGGCCTCACCACAATCGAGCGGAGTATAGTAGAGCAATGTAGAGCGAAGGACTGCGACGAATAGCATTGTAAAGCACAAGAGTCACAACCCCCACCCCCCAACCTAACCTGTCATAGCGTAATATGATCAAACGCAGCCTAGCATAGCCTCACGTGCCGAGACAACTATTGCTAGATTCCAGAGAGCCAG
>NW_016984289.1:0-623 GCF_001483705.2 Eufriesea mexicana | reverse complement strand
ACCAACCTGACGCGCCACGACCACTATTGCTGGCCTCCGCAGGACCAAGCAGTGTATAGTAGAGCGCATTCAAGCGCAGAAATTTTCCGAATAGCAGCGTACAGCACGAAAGTCAGAGATAACCATACCGAGCTTCACATAACCTAACCAAACCAAACGTAACATAACACAACCTAACGTGCCGAGACTACTATTGGTGGCTTCGCCGGAGACAAACAGAAAATATTAGAACACGGCAGAGCGCAGGTATCCGCAGACAGCAGTGTATAGCACAAAAGTCTAAACTCTCTCATCCTGACCTCACTAAACGTAACATACCCAAACGAAGCCTAACTCAACCTTACATGGCCAGACCACTATTGCTGACATCTATAGCAACAAGCAGACTGTACTAGAGCAGTGTAGGCCACAGGAATGCACCGAATAGGAGTGTATAGCAGGAAAGCCAAGGCTATCCTTGCCAAACTTAACCTAATTTAACGTAACACATCGTAAACTACCTCAACATAACGTGCCGCGACCACTATCGCTGACCACCACAGAGCCAAACAGAAAGTATAAGAACACAGTAGATCACAGAAATACATGGAATAACAAAGTATAGCAAGAAAGTCAGAGCTCTC
>NW_016984288.1:0-619 GCF_001483705.2 Eufriesea mexicana | reverse complement strand
TGGCCAGGGTAGCCTTAAGTTTTGTGGTGTACACTGTTATTCGCTGGGTTTCTACGCTCTACTGTGCTCTAGTACGTCCCGCCTGTCTCTGGGATGGTGGGCAACAATAGCTGCCTCGGCACGTTTTCGGCACGTTTGGTTGAGTCAGGTTATGCTTGGTTATGTTCCGTTAGTTTTGGTTAGGCTTGTGTAGCTTCGACTTTTCAGATACACACTGCGATTGTATGGATGTATGCGATCTACTCTCTACTAACGTGTTCCGCTTGACTCTGGGGAGTCCAGCAATAGTGGTCGCTGCACGTTCGGTTGCGTTACGTTACGTTTGTGTACGTTACCATTGGTTAGGTTAGGAGAAGATAGGTTTGACTTTATTGCTGTAGCCTGCTATTGGGCGCATTTCTGCACGCTACAGTGCTCTAATAATTTCAGCTTGTCTCTGGGAAGTACAGCTATTGTGGCCTCGGCACTTTACGTTGTGTGAGATTACATTACGTTAGGTTGGGTTAGGCTATGTTTTGTCAGGGTAGCTTTAACTTTCGTGCCGTACACTGCTGTCTAGTGGACTTCTGCGCTCTACTATGCTATAGTATATCCTGCTTGGCTCTGGTGAGGGCAACAA
>NW_016984287.1:0-561 GCF_001483705.2 Eufriesea mexicana | reverse complement strand
AGTTTTTTCCGCTTAGCTCTCGGGAGGACAGAAATAATGGTCTCGCCAAGTTTGTTTGAGATACGCGACGTTTGGCAATGTTACGTTAGCTATGGCTGGGTTTGGGTAGCTTCATCATTTCTGCTATGCACAGTGCGATTCTATGGACATCTGCGCTCTACAAGCCTCCATT
Source organism: Eufriesea mexicana (assembly GCF_001483705.2). Lineage (NCBI taxonomy): Eukaryota > Metazoa > Arthropoda > Insecta > Hymenoptera > Apidae > Eufriesea > Eufriesea mexicana. The sequence continues at coordinate 389 of NW_016984287.1, read as the reverse complement.
ATGCTACGCTAGGCTATTTGGAGGTCAGCTATACTGGCCGCGGCATGTTAGGTTGGGTTACATTTCGTTTCGTTGGGTTGGGTTTCTTTGGTTTAGTCTGGACAGCTTTGACTTTTGTGCTCAACCCTATTCTATGGACCTCTGCGTCCTACTGTGCTCCACCATATTCTGTTTGTCTCTCCGGACGTCAGCAACAGTGGCCGCGGCTCCTTAGCTTTTTTCATGTTACGCTTGCTTAGGTTACGTTAGGTTTCATTTGGTCAGAATGTCTTTGACTTTTGTCCCGCACACTGCTATTCGTTGTATTCCTATGCTCCACATTGCTTTAATATACTTTGCTCGACCCTGGGGTGGCCATTAATAATTGCCTCGCACGTTAGGTTGTGTTG
>NW_016984286.1:0-287 GCF_001483705.2 Eufriesea mexicana | reverse complement strand
AACCTAGCGTAACCAAACGTAGCATAACTCAAAATAACGTGCCGCGACCTCTGCTCCTGGCCTGCCCGTAGCCTAACAGAATATAGTAGAGCACAGTAGAGGACAGAAATCCAACGAATAACAGCGTACAGCACGAAAGTCGAAGCTATCCTGACCAAACTTAGCCTAACATAACCCAACGAAATGTGGCCTAACACAAGGTAACGCGCCGCGATTGCTATTGCTCACCTCCGCAGGGTTGAGCAGAGTATAGTGGAGCAATTCAGAGCGCAGAAATCCACCAAATA
>NW_016984285.1:4924-5125 GCF_001483705.2 Eufriesea mexicana | reverse complement strand
TTGGATTGAGTTAGGCTATGTTTGGTCATCTTTTACTTTCCTGATATTAGCTGCGATTCTATGGACATCTGCGTCCTACTCTCCAGTAATATGCTCTGTTTGGCTTTGTGGGCGCCAGCAATAGTGGTCGCGTCAAGATAGGTTGAGTTCGGTTACGCTTGGTTACGTTACGATTGGTTAGGTTGGGAGTGGATATCCTAT
>NW_016984285.1:0-440 GCF_001483705.2 Eufriesea mexicana | reverse complement strand
TCGTTGTGTTAGGTTAATATGGGTTAGGCTAGGATATCTTAGACTCTTGTGCTCAACACTGCAATCCTATCGGCTTCTGGGTTCTTCTGTACTCCATCATATTATGATTGCCTCTACGGACGCCAGGAATAGTGTTCTCAGCGCGCTAGGCTGTATCATGTTACGTTTGGTTAGGTTAGGTTAGGTTCGGTTTGGTCAGCATGCCTTTGCCTTTCGTGCTATTCACTGCCTTTCGGTGGATTGATACGCTCTACATTGATCTACTGTATTCTGCTCGGCTCTAGGGTGGCCACTAGTAGTGGCCGCGGCAGGATAGGTTGCGTTAGGCTACGTTTGGTTGGGACATGATTGTCTGTGTTAGGCTTGGATAGCTTCGACTTTCGTGGAATACACCGTTAATCGGTGGTTTCTCCTCTTTACTGCGCTGGAATGTATTCTGC
>NW_016984284.1:0-362 GCF_001483705.2 Eufriesea mexicana | reverse complement strand
TGCAAGGAAGTTAGCTCACCGCGATATAAGTAAAAAATGTCAATAAAATTGATCTTTCCAGCTTGATTCTGCAGCATTGCAACGGCTATAGCACGCAAAAAGGACCTTTCCTCCTTACTTATGCAAGGAAGCTGGCTCACCACGATATTAATCGAAAATGTCAATAAAATTGATCTTTCCAGCTCGATTCTGCAGCATTGCAACGGCTATAGCACGCAAAAAGGACCTTTCCTTCTTACTTATGCAAGGAAGCTGGCTCACCACGGTATTAATCGAAAATGTCAATAAAATTGAATTTTCCATCCAGCTTCTATAGCACTGCAATGGCTATAGCACGCCAAAGGGATATTTCCTCCTTACTT
>NW_016984283.1:0-669 GCF_001483705.2 Eufriesea mexicana | reverse complement strand
ACACATTCTGCTCGTCACTCTGCAGGCGAGCAATAGTGGTCTCGTCAGGTTGGGTTTAGATATGTTACGTTTGGTTGCGTTGACTCTATACATAAGGATAGTATAGTTTTGACTTTTGCACTATACACTGCCATTCGGTTGATTTCTGCGCTCTAATGCGCTCTAATATACTCCGCTTGGCTCTGGAGGAGCCAGTAACATTGGTCTCGTCCGATTACGTTGAGTTACACTACATTTGAACAGATTCGGTTTGGACGCGTTAGATCAGGGTATGTTTGACTTTTGCGCTGTACGCTGCAATGAGGCGGATTTCTGCGCTCAGCTGTGCTCTAGCATATCCTGCTTGGCGCTTGGCAGGCCAACAATAGTGGTCTCAGCATGTTAGGCTGTGATATGATACGTTCAGTTGTGTTACGTTTGGTTAGGTTGGGATACGGTAACTTTGACTTCGTGCTGTACACTGCTATTCGATGGATTTCTGCGATCATCGTAGCTCTAGTGCACTCTACTCGACTCTGGCGATGCGAGCAATAGTGGTCGTGGCACGTTAGATTGGGATAGGTTACGTATGGTAAGGTTATATTAGGTTACGTTTGGTATGGTTGTCTCTGACTTTTGCGGTTTACACGTCTATTCGGTGAATTTCTGCGCTCTGCGTTGCTTTACTGC
>NW_016984282.1:4439-4658 GCF_001483705.2 Eufriesea mexicana | reverse complement strand
ATATTTCCCTCTTATCTACGCAGAAAGGCTTGCTCACCACAATATTGGTCGAAAATGTCAATATAATTGGAATTTTCAGGCAGATTTTATTGCATTGCAATGGCTATAACAAACCAATAAGATCTTTCCACCTTATTAATGCAGGAAGGTTTGCTCACCGCAATATTAGATGAAAATGTCAATAAAATTGAACTTTTCAGTTAGATTCTATTGCAATGC
>NW_016984282.1:0-801 GCF_001483705.2 Eufriesea mexicana | reverse complement strand
TTGGACTTTTCGGTCAGATTATATTGCAATGCAATGGCTACAACAAACCAATGGAATCTTCCCCCCTTATTTGTGCAGAAATGTTTCCTCAACAAGATACTAGTCGAAAATGTCAATAAAATTGAACCTTTCAGACAAATTCTATTGCAATGCAATGGCTATAGCAGCTCAATAGAATCTCACCACGTTATTTACGCAGAAAAGTCTGCTCAACTCGCTCTGTGTCGAAAATGATAATAGAATTGTACTTACAGTCACATTCTATTGCAATGCAATGGCTATAGCAAACCAATAGATTCTTTCCACCTTATTTAGGCAGAAAGGTTTGCTCACCGCAATATTAGACGAAAATGTCAATAAAATTGAACTTTTCAGTAAGATTCTGTTGCAATGCAAAGGATATAGCAAACCGATACGATCTCTTCTCCATATTTATGCAGAAAATCTTGCTCACCATGATATTTGTCGAAAATGTTAATAGAGTTGAACTTTTCGGTCAGATTCTATTGCAATGCAATGGCTATAGCAAACCAATGAAATCTTTCGTACTTATTTGTGCAGAAAAGTATGCTCAACAAGATATTAGTCGAAAATGTCAATAGAATTGAACTTTTCAGTCAGATTCTACTGCAATGCTATGGCTATAGCAAACCAATAGAACCTTACCTCGTTATTTACACAGAAAAGATTGCTCATCTCTATATTAGTCGAAAATGTCAAGAGAATTGAACTTTTTAAGCAGATTCTATTGCATTGCAATGGCTATAGCAAACCAATAGTATCATTCCTCCTTATTTGTGA
>NW_016984281.1:0-1294 GCF_001483705.2 Eufriesea mexicana | reverse complement strand
CAACATTTTTGGAGAAGTCACGAGTAGGGATCGATTTTTATATCTGTCAAAAATCTTACATTTCAACGCGAATAATGTGTCTGCAAATACTGACAAATTGTATAAAATAAGGGAAATTTGCGATAAGCTCTGATAAAGTTTTCAGAAGGCATTTCATCCCTTTGAGAACCTATGTATCGATGAAAGTTTACTCCTTTATAAAGGAAGATTGTCGTTCAAACAATACATACCTTCCAAAAGAAACAGATTTGGGATCAAATCGTTTATTTTGTGCCATACCCAATCTGAGTTTGTGCAGGATTTTATTATTTATAGTGGATCATTGACCACTGTAAGCTGCGAACATGAATTAGTCGGAAAGTCCGGAAATATAGTCATGGAACTATTGAAGAATTATTTAGATAAAGGCCACACATTGTACGTAAATAATTGGTAACACAAGCCCTGCACTTTTTATTCTTTTACACAAAAATGCAACTAATGCTTGTGGAACTGTACGGAAAGACGAAAAGCCATGCCAATTATCCAAAATAAATTAAAAGCTGGTGAAGCGAGTTTCCGCTATTCCACACGTTTCTTAGCAATGAAGTGGCGTGACAAGAGGGAATTGTATATCCCATTCGAGACCGACTGCACACCGTGTGTGCAATTGATTTCCGAGGCTATAAAACCGGTTGCACGCCGTGTGTGCAATAATATCGTGTGTGCAATTGATTTCCGAGGCTATAAGACCGGTTGCATACCGTGTGTGCAATAATAATAACGAGCATTTATCAGTTATTCTGAGTAAAGTAATCGTCGAAATAAAACTTTTTTTATATCAATAGCATCTGTAAAGTATAGAAAAACAAAATTTGGCTTTGGTTTTGCTGCGTACCAAAAAAAACAAAACATTTTATTTGGATTTTCGAAATCTACATTTTTAGAAAATATCAATGCAGGAACACCTATATCTGTAGCGAGCACGTCCAAATACGTCATAGGCACGTACAAATAGCAACATTTGGCTATCATCACCCAACTAATGTATAATTACTTTACGATCAGTGTACTATTTCCTAAAAATGTATAAATAAATTTCATTTTTTTTTTTTTTTTCATTACTGAGTTACATTACTTTATTACCTTTAGACATTTTTCTAAAAATTTATTTCTCGTTTATATTATTTTCCTCATTATTCAACTTATTTTTTTGACTTTTTACTATTTCTTAAAAATTTCCTATGCATTCTATTCTGTTCTTCATTATTGAAAGCAAAATAACGATTTTATATTATCTAACTATTTGTGAAAT
>NW_016984280.1:0-775 GCF_001483705.2 Eufriesea mexicana | reverse complement strand
TACATTTAGTTAGGTTTGGACAGGATTGCTTAGACTTTTGTGCTGTGCACTGCTTTTCGGTGTTTTTCTGCACTCTACATTGCTCTACTATGCTCTGCTCGGCTGTAGGGTGGAGGCCAGCAATAGTGGTAGCGGCACATGGGTTTGAGTCAGGTTACGTTTGGTTTGATTAGGGCACGTTTGGTTTGGTTAGGATTGGATAGCTTTTACTTTTGCGCTATATACTGCCATTCGGTGGATATTTGTGCCTCGCATTGCTCTAGTTGCGTCCGCTTGAATCTGGGGAGGCCAGCAATAGTGATCGTACACGTTTGGCTGGGATAGGATACGTTTGGTTTTGTTAGGATAGGGTAAGTTAGGTTAGGATCCCTTTGACTTTAGTGCCATGCATTGCAATTTGGTGGCTATCTGCGCTCTGCTGTGCTGTAGTATTTTCTGCTTGTCTCTGGGGAGGCCAGTAATAGTGGTCGCGGCACGGTAGGTGCAGTTACTCTACGTTTGTCTAGGTTTGGGTTTGTCTGGTTAGGGTAGGATAACTTTGGCTTTTGTGCTATACGTTACTGTTTGGTGACTTTCTGCGCTATGTTGTGCTCCAGCGAACTTTGCTCGACACTGGAAATGGCAGCAATAGTGGTCATGGCACGATAGGTTGTGTTAGGCTGCGTTTGGTTTTGTTACGTTTGGTTTTGTTAAGTTAGGATAAGTTTGGTTAGGGTCGCTTCTACCTTTGTGCTGTACACTGTTGTTCGGTGGATTTCTGCCCTCTGCTGCGCTC
>NW_016984279.1:0-542 GCF_001483705.2 Eufriesea mexicana | reverse complement strand
AGCGCAGAAAGCCTCCGAATAGCAGTGTACAACGCAAAAGTCTAAGCTATGATGCCTTAACCTGAACAAACGGAACATGCCTCAGACTTACATGCCGAGACCAATACTGCTGGCCTCCCCAAAGCCAATTGAATATACTAGAGTACAGGAGATAGCGGAAATACCCCGAATAGCAGTCTAAAGCACAATAGTTGAAGCTGCACTATCCTAACACATCCGATCGTGACATAACCGCACGCAACCTATCCCAATGTAACGTGCCGAGGACGCTATTGCTGTCTTCGCCAAAGCCAGTCAGAGTACATTAGTGCGCAGTAGAACGCAGAAATCCAACGAAAAGCATTGTATAGAACAAAAGTCAAAGCCATCATAACCAAAAATGATTCAGCGTAGCCTAAGCAAACGTAATACAACTGAACCTATCGTGTCACGATCACCACCGCTGGCCGCCCCAGAGTCGAGCAGAGTATAGCAGGGCTCTGTAGAACACAGAAATCCAACGAATAACAGTGTATAGCTCAAAACTCAAAGTTACCATATCC
>NW_016984278.1:0-890 GCF_001483705.2 Eufriesea mexicana | reverse complement strand
CATCCTAACATAACCAGACCCAACCTAAACCAACCAAACGTTGCCCAACTCACCATAACATGCAAAAACCACTATTGTTGTCCTTCCCAGAACAAAGCTGTGCAAATCAGATCAGGTTTGAGCACCGCAATCTACCGAATGGCAGCGCATAGCGCAAAAGACAGAGCCATCCTCTCCTAACCTAACCAATCGTAGCGTAATCAAACGTAACGTAACACAACCTAGCGTGCAGCGACCCTATTTCTTGCCTCACCAAAGTTGAGCAGAGCATAGTCGAGCACAGTAGAGCGCCGAAGTCGATCGAATAGCAGTCTATGCGAAGGTCATAGCTATTCATACCTAACACAAACAACATGACCGAACCAAACGTAACCTAACTGCACCTAACGTGCCAAGACAACCATTGCTGGCATCTCCGTAGCCCAGCTGGGCTTGGTAGAGCACAGTATAGTGCAGAAGTTCATCGAATAGCAGTGTACAGGGCAAAAGTCCAGGTTATCCTATCGAAACCTAACAAGACGTAACATAACCAAGCGCAGCATATTCCAGCCTAACGTGCCGAGGCTACTATTGCTGGCCTCCCCAGAGCCAACGTAGCACGTTGTAGCAATATAGGGCGCTGGAATTCACCGAAGAGCAGGGTATAGCATAAAAGTGAAAGCTGTCCCATCCCATCCTAAACAAACGTAACAAAACCAATCGCAATCTAGCTCAACCCAACGTGCCGAGGCCACGCTTGCTGCCCTTCCCAGAGACAAGCAGGACATACCAGAGCACATTAGAGCGCCGGAGTCCACCGAATTGCAGTGCATAGCACAAAAGTAGATGCCATCCTAACCAAACATAGCCTAACCAAACATAGCGGAACGTAGCCTAACTAAACGTAGCGT
>NW_016984277.1:0-546 GCF_001483705.2 Eufriesea mexicana | reverse complement strand
AACGTGGTGAGCTATCTTTCTTGCATAAATAAGGAGGAAAGATTCTATTGACGTGCTATAGCCGCAGCAGTGCAGCAGAATCTGGCTGGAAAACATAGTTATAATGACAAGTTCGACTAATATCGAGGTGAGCTATCTTTCTTACATAAATAAGGAGGAAAGATTCTATTGGCCTGCTATAGCCATTGCAATGATTTATTATCTGAATGGAAAATCCAATTTTATTAACATATTCTTCTTATATCTGGGTGATCTCACTTACTTGCCTAAATATGAAAGAAGGAAGCTGTTGGCGGCCTATAGCCATTGCAATGCTACAGAATCTGGCTGGAAAATCCAATTTTATTAACATTTTCTCCCAATAACGTGTTGAGCTAAGTTTCTTGCATCAATAAGGAGGGAAAATTCCGTTGGCGTGCTATATCCCTTGCATTGCTGTAGTACCTGGATTCAAAATATAATTATATAGACAGTTTCGACAAATATCGGGGTGAGCTAACATTCTTACATAAATAAGGAGGAAAGATTCTATTGGCGTGCTACAGC
>NW_016984276.1:0-1656 GCF_001483705.2 Eufriesea mexicana | reverse complement strand
GGCTAGGTTAGGCTAGTGTAGCTTTGACCTTTGCGCTATATACTGGTATTCGTCGGATTTCTGAGCTCTACTTTGATCTGCTACGCTCTGGTTTGCTCTGGGAAGGCCAGAAATGGTGAGAGCGGCGAGATAGGTCTCCTAGGTAACGTTTGGTTAGGTTAGGTGAGGTCGGGTGACGTTAGGGTATCATTGACTTTTGTGCTCAACACCGCTATTCTATGGACTTCTGGGATCTACTGTGCTCTATTATACTCTGCTGGACTCTGGGTTGTGCAGTAATAGTGCTCTCGGTACGTTACGCTGCGTTAGGCACGTTATTCCTGGTTAGGTTCTGATGTCTTTGGCTTACGTGGAATACACTGCTGCACGGTGAATTATTGATATCCGCTGTGCTCTATTATACTCTGCTTGGCTATGGGGAGGCCAGCATTAATGGTCTCGGCACTTTTGTCTGGGTCGTTTTGCGTTTGGTTATGTTACGTTTGGTTAGGTTAGGATAAGGTGGCTTAGACTTTTGTGCTATACACTGCTTTCCTCAGGATTTCTGCGCTCCGCATTGTTCTACAGTACTCTGATCGTCTCTCGTGAGGCCAGCAATTGTGGTCGCGGCAGGTTTGGATTAGATAGATTACGTTTGGCTATGATAGCTGACGCTGGGTTAGGATAGAATTGATTCCACTTTTGTGCTACACACTACTATTCTATAGATGTCTGCGCTCTACTTTGCGCTATCACATTCTGCTTCTGTCTGGGGTGGCCCGGTAAAGTGGTCGCGGCAAGTTTGATTTAGATATGTTACGTTTGGTTAGGTTCGGTTTGGATACGTTTGTTCGGATGGCTCTGACATTTGTGCTATACACTGCTATTCGGTGGATTTGCGAACTCTACTGTGCTCTAATATGCTCTGCTTGGCTCTAGGGACGCCTGCTAAAGTGGCCTCGGCACGTTAGGTAGAGTTATGTTACGTTTGGTTACTTTACGTTTGTTTGGGTTAGGTTTGGATAACTTTGACTTTCTTGGCATATGCTGATATTCCGCGGATTCCTGCGCTCCACTCCGCTCCAATATACTCTGGTCGTCTCTGGGGAGACCAGCAATAGTGGTGTCGGCTCGTTAGGTTTAGCTAGTCTACGTTTGGCTTGGTCAGGTTAAGTCAGGTAAGGTTAGGGTATCCTTGACATTTCTGCTATTCGCTGCCATTTGGTGGTTTTCTGCCCTCTAATGTGCTCTAGTATGCTCTGCTTGGCTCTGTGTAGGTCATTTATCGTGGTCTCGGCACAGCAGTCTATGTTAAGCTACGATTGCTTATGTTACGTTTGGTTAAGGTAGGAGGGGATAGCTTTGACTTTTGTGTTATGCACTGCTATACGGTGAATATCTGCACTCTACAATTCTCTGCTCTACGCTGCTCAGCTATCGAGATGAGAGCAGCAGTGCTCGTGCATCGTTGAGTTGCGTTAGGTTACGTTTGGTTAGGTTAGGCATGGCTATGTCTGGTTAGGGTAGCATAGGCTTTCGTGCGGTACACAGTCGTTCGGTGGATTCCAGCCCACCATCGTGCTTTACTCTAATCAGCTAGTCTCTGGAGAGGCTAGCAATAGTAGTCGCGGCACGTTACGTCGCGTCTGGCTACATTAAGTCAGGTTACACCTGTTT
>NW_016984275.1:0-505 GCF_001483705.2 Eufriesea mexicana | reverse complement strand
ATACCAGCGGAATGTGACAGCGCACAGTAGAGCACAGAAGTCCACAGATGGTTAGTGTCGAGCGCAAAGGTCAAAGCTACTCTCTCCTATCCTAACCAAACATAACCTAACCTAACCAATGCAATTAACGTAGCTCTACCAAACGTGCGGCGAACACTATTACTGGCCTCCCCGGAGTCAAGCAGGACATACTAGAGCACAGTAGAGCGTAGGAGTCCACAGAATATAGGTGTTTAACACAAAAGGTAAAACTTCCCTTTCCTAACCTGACGAACAGTAGCATAACCGAACGAAGCCTGACTAAATGTAACGTGCCGAGACAACTGTTGCTGGGCTCCCCAGAGCGAAGTAGAAAATATTACAGGACAGTAGAGCGCAGAAATCCATTAAACTGTATTGTGTAGCACAAAACTCGCAGCTATCATATCCTAAACTAACCAAGCGTAGCATAACTCTGCCTAATGTGACGGGACCACTATTGCTGGCCTCCCGTGGCCAAGCAGAA
>NW_016984274.1:0-896 GCF_001483705.2 Eufriesea mexicana | reverse complement strand
TATGCCTGCTCGACGAGGAGCGCAAGCTCTTCGAGCGCGATCCGGCTGACCGCCTCCGAGAGCATTTAACGGACGTGCGTCCCGACCTCAGCCTCAGCCAGTTCGGATTCCGGCGTGGTCGGTCTACGATCGACGCGATTAAGCGCGTTCGTACCCTGTCTGATGATGGTTTTGTTATGTTAGGCTTCTCAATCTTTGACTTTTGTGCTATACACTGCTATTCGATGGACTTATGCGTTCTTCTGCGCTACAATATCCTCTGCTTGTCTCTGAGGTGGCCAGCTATAGTGGTCTCAGCACATTAGGTAGAGATAGGATTAGTTTGGCTGTTATGTTAGCTTAGGTTTCGTTCGGATAGCTTCGACTTCTCTGTTATACACTGCGATTCTACGTATTCCTGCACTTTACACTACTCGAATGTGCCCTGCTTCACACTGTGGAGGACAGAAGTACTGGCCGCGGCGCGTCAGGTTCAGTTAGATGGCGTTCGGTTGGGTTAGGTTAAGTTGCGTCAAGATACGGCATCTTTGACTTTTGCGCTCAGCACACATATTTCATGGACTTCTGTGCTCTTCTTGCTCTATCACACTCCGCTTGTCTCTGCGGAAGCCAACAGCAGTGGTTGCGGCACGTAAGGTTCGGTTACGTTACGTTTGGTTATGTTAGGTAAGGTTAGCTTTGGTCTGCATGCCTTTGACTTTTGCGCTATTCATTGCAATGCGGTCGAGTTCTACGCTCCACTCTTTTCTAGTATATACTGCCTGTCACGGCGGGGGGCAGAAATAGATGCCTCAGCACGTTAGGTTTAGTTAGGTTACGATTGGATATGGAACGTTGGATTAGGTTAGGGCAGGCTGGATCCGACTTTCGTGCTTTGCACTGCTTTTCGGTTGACT
>NW_016984273.1:0-230 GCF_001483705.2 Eufriesea mexicana | reverse complement strand
CCTAACGCCTGCAATCCGATGGCAAGTACAGCCATCTACTTGCCAGAGAATAGGTCTATTCAAAATCTATAACCCGTTATAGCTTGGTGAATAGATCGCCTAACACCTTCAATCCAATGGCAAGTACTGCCGTCTACTTGCCAAAGAATAAGTCTATTCAAAATCTGTAAGCTGTCATAGCTTGGTGAATACATCCCCTTACGTCTTCAATTCAATGGCAGTTACAGCCA
>NW_016984272.1:0-1035 GCF_001483705.2 Eufriesea mexicana | reverse complement strand
ACGCTGATATTCATTGGATCTCTGCACTCTCCGTTGCTCTACTATACTCTGTTCGGGTCTATGGAGTCCCGCATTAGTGGTCTTGCTCCGTTGTGCTGAGTTTGGTTGCATTAGGTTACGTTATGTTAGTCTGGGTTAGGTTCGGATAGATTCTACTTCCGTGGAATGCGCTAGTATTTGGTGGATTTCAACGGACTGCTGTGCTCTAGTATATTCTGCTTGGCACTGGGGTAGCCAGGAATGGTGGTCTCGGCACGATCGGTTGAAATAGGATACGTTTGGTTAGGTTACGTTTGCCCTGGTTAGGTTTGGATAGCTTCGACCTTTCTGCTGTACAATGAGAAACCATGAATCACTGCTCTCTACCCTCCGCTATTATGCTCCTCTCAGCTCTGTGGAGGCTGGCAATGCTGCTTGCGTCAGGTTACGTTGGGTTTGGTTACGTTTGGTTAGGATAGGCTTGGTTCGGTTAGCTTAGGATATCTTTGACAATGTTCTCGATACTGACTTGCTATGGATTCCTGAGCTCTAGTGTGCTCTAGTATACTCTGATTGAATCTGGGGATGCAAGCATTAGTTGTCATGGCACGATAGGCTGTGTTAGGCTGTTTGGTTAGTTTGTTGTTGGTTTGGTTAGTACATGATTGCTTCGAATTTTGTGCCATACACCGCTATTTGGAGGGCTTCTGTGCTCCACTGAACTCTATGTCACTCTGGGGAGGCCTGCATTATTGGTATTTTCGGCACGTTAGGTCGAGTTAGGCTACGTTTGATTAGGTTTTATTGGACTGGGTTAGGTTTGAGTAGCTCCGTCTTACGTGTTATACACTGTAATACGGTGAAATTCAGAGCATTGCTGTGCCCTACTATACTCTGCTCGAATCTGGGGAGGATAGCAATAGTGGTCGCGTTACGTTATTTTGTGTCATGGTAGGTTTGGTTATGTTACGCTTTGCTAGGTTAGGAAAGAACGGATTTGACTTTTGTGCTGTACGCAGCCATTCGGTCAACATCAGCGCTCTACTGTTCTCTAAT
>NW_016984271.1:1120-2058 GCF_001483705.2 Eufriesea mexicana | reverse complement strand
TGCTGGACTTCCCATTACCATGCAGGGCATACTGGTGGAAAGTATAGCGCAGGGGTCCACAGATTAACAGTTTTATCACAGGAGTCATAGGTATCCTAACCTAACACAAGCGAACATAAGCTAACCAAACGTAACGTAACACATCCTGACGCTACGCTGCCACCTTGAGAATACTTCAGCAAAGAAGAACGCAGAAATCCAATGGACAGCAGTGTATAGCACAAAAGTATAAGCTACCCTATCCTAACTTAACCAAACGTAACATAGCCAAACGCAACGTATCTCAGCCTAACGAGCCGAGAGTACTACTGCTGACCTCAACATAGCTGAGCAGAGCATATTAGAGCACAGTAGAGCACTGAAAACACCGGTATAACAGTGTACAGCAAAAAAGTCAATGCTATCCTATCCAAACCTGACCAAGCGTAAGGTAACCAAACGTACCCTAACATAACCATACATGCCGAGACCAGTATTGCTGGCATCCCCAGAGACGAGGAAAGTAAACGAAAGCAACGAAGAGCAGAGAAATCAACCGAATAGCAGTTTATAGCACAGACGTCAAAGATATCCTTTCCTAACATAGCCAAACGTGACACATCCTAGCGCAACATAAAGATGTCCTAACCTAACCAATCGTAACACTGTCAAACGTATCAAAGCTCAACCAAACGTGCCGCCGCACTATTGCTGGCCTCCTCAGAGCCAAGCAGAACATATTAGAGGAGATTAGGGCGCAGAAATCCATACAATCGCAGTGTACAGCAGAAAAGTCGCAGATATCCAAACCTAACCCAACAAAGACTATCTAACCAAACGTAACTAAACCCAATATAATGTGCCGCGACCAGTACTGCTGGCCTCTACAGAGCCTAGCAGAGCATAATAGAGGAGAGTAGAGAGCAGTAATGCATGGAATCTCAGTGTATAGCAGAAAG
>NW_016984271.1:0-1040 GCF_001483705.2 Eufriesea mexicana | reverse complement strand
ATAGCAATGCATAGCACAAAAGTCAAAGATACCCTGGCCTAGCCAGGCCTAACCTATCCTAACCAAGCGTAGAGTAACTACACCTAACGTGCCGCGACCACTATTAGCTGGCTTCCGCAGAGCGAAGCAGAATATCCTAGAACGCGATAGGCCGTAGAAATCCATTGAATAGCAGTGTAAACTACAAAAATTGAATCTAACCATACCTAACGCAAGCAAATGTAGCGTAACGAAACGTAGCCTAACTGAACCTACCAGGCCGATACTGCAATTACTGGCCTCCCCAGGGGCGAGCAGAATACACTAGAGCACAGTGGACCGCAGCAATCCGCCGTATTGGAGTGTAAAGCAGAAAACTATGATATCCCACATTAACCTGGCCTAGCCTAACCGAACTGAACGTAACGAATCCAAATCTGGCGTGCCAACCCCGCTATTGCTGGCTTCCCCATTGCCAAGCAGGGCATATTCGAGGAGAGTAGAACGCAGAGGTCCATATGGCGGCAGTGTATGTTACGAGAGTGAAATATATCCCAACCTATCCCAATCAAACCTAACCTAACCTGACGTAAGATAACACAACTTAATGCGCCGCGGCCATTATTTCTGGTATTCCCAGAGCAAAGCAGGGAATATTAGGTCGCAGCAGAGGGCAGATATCCACCGAATAGCAGTATACATGGCAAAAGTCAAAGTCATGCTCACTTAACCTGTCACAACTTAACATAAGCAGACATAACGTACCCTACACTGATATCCAACGGCCATTATTGCTGGCCTCGCCAGAGCAAAGCGGAGTAGAGCAGAGCAATGTAGAACGCTGAAATCGTCCGAATGGCACTCTACAGCATAGAGGTCAGAGTTGTCTCGGCCAAATTTGACCAAACATGACTTAACAAATTGTAACATAGCTCAACCTAACGTGCCGTGAGCATTATTCCTGGCGTCCACGGAGACAAACAGAACATATTAGAGGTGAGTAGGGCGCAGACATCCATAGGGTCACAGTGTACAGCAGAAAAGTCATAAATATCCAGACC
>NW_016984270.1:0-661 GCF_001483705.2 Eufriesea mexicana | reverse complement strand
GCTGTAATACGTTCTTCTTTGCTCTGGGAAGGCCAGCAGTAGCGATCTCGGCTAGTTAGTTTGAGCTGCTGTGCTCTAATATTTTCTGCTTGCCTCTGGGAGGCAAGTAGCAGCGGTGCACGTTAGCATTAATTGGGTCACGTCCGGCTTTGGAACGTTTGGTTAGGTTACGACAGGGTAGCTTTGGCTTTTGCGCCATACACTGCTGTTCTATTGTTTTCTGTGATCTACTCTCCTCTAATATGTTCTGCTTGGCTCTGCCGATGGCAACAAGTGACGCCTCGACACGTTAGGTTGAGATATTTTACACATGGTTAAGCTACCTTTGATTAAGATAGCTTCGATTTTTGTGCTGTTCGCAGCTATTCGGTGGATTTCTGCCCTCTGCTGCGCTCTAATACTCTTTGCTAAGCTTTGGGGAGGCTGCCAGTAGTAGTCTCGGCACGTTAGGTTGAGCAAGGTTACGTTTGATCGGGATTGGTTGTGGTAAGTTCTGTTAGGATAGCTCTATCTTTCGTACTATACACTGTTATTCGGCGGATTCCTGCGCTCTACTGTGCTCAAACATATTGTGATTGGCCCTGTCGAGGCCAGCAACAGTGATTGGGGCAAGTTGTGGTGAGTTGGGTTACGTTTGGTTAGGTTACCTTTGGCTATGATA
>NW_016984269.1:0-473 GCF_001483705.2 Eufriesea mexicana | reverse complement strand
ACACGTTGAAGCATTTCGAGACTAACACGGAACTGAGACAAGGAAACATCGTTGAAAATTAACTACCAATCTGACCCGTCATGTTTACATTGGGTTCTACCTACAGACCGCACCTTCACCGGTTATTCTCAGTTTTGACCTGACTTCCTTACGAGTCTCGCGCAGTATTGTAGACTATGAGATCAACGACCTAGGTGTAGAAATACCATAAAGAAAATCAGTGAAAGTGGTTAGGCATGACAAAAACGTTCCACTGATGGATGTGCAATATTTTTGGCATCCTGAGGGGAGCTTTTAACTATTTGAGTCCCAGAGGGTTTTGGAAAAAACACTGTCGAGGTATCTCAAGCAGCGCGACCGCGCTCCTTCTAAGTGGGTACGCGATTACCCAAGCAGCGCGATGGCGCTTTTTCTATTTTATGTCGAGATATCCCAAGCGGCGCGATAGCGCTTCGTTTATATTATGGCAATGA
>NW_016984268.1:0-298 GCF_001483705.2 Eufriesea mexicana | reverse complement strand
CAGTGCTTTAGTGTGTTCAGCTCTGCACTGAGAAGGCCAGCAATAATGTTCTCGTCACGTTATATTGAGGTAGGTTACGTTCGGCTATGTTAGGTTAGGTTTGGAATGGTTCGGATTGCTCCAACTTTTGAGCTATGCACTGCAATTCGGTGGATTTCTGCGCTCTACTGTGCTCTAGTCTGATCTACTTTTCTCTGGGGAGGGCAGCAATAGTGGTCTCGGCACGTTGGTTTGGTTCATATTACGTTAGGTTAGGTCAGGTTAGGTAAAGTTTGGTTAGTGTAGCTTTGACTTTCGT
>NW_016984267.1:0-910 GCF_001483705.2 Eufriesea mexicana | reverse complement strand
ATCGGAAAAGTCAGAGTCACCCAAACCTAACCCAAACGTACAGAACATAGCCAAACATAGCCTAACTCAACCTAACGTGCCGAGACCACCATTGATGCCCTCCCCAGAACTTAGTAGGACATACTACAGCACAGTAGAAAGCAGAAATCCACCGATTAGCAACGTACAGCGCAAGAGTTAAAGCTACCCTGACCTAGCTTATCCTGACGCAACCTAACCGAAGGTGACCTGACAAATCGCAACGTGCCGAGACCACTGTCGCTGGACTTGCCAGAAGCAAGCTGAAGATATTAGAGTACTGTAGGGCGCAGAAGTCCACCAAATAGTAGGCTACAGCACTGAAGTCCTTGATATCCCCTCCTAAGCTAAAGGATCGTAAAATACCCTATCGTATCCTAGCTCACACTAATGTGCCGCGGCCACCATTACTGGCCTCCACAGAGCGAAGAAGGATGTACTAGAGCACAGTAGAGCGCAGAGGTCCACCGAATAGCAGTGAACTATAGCAGTGAAGAGCACATAAGTCCAGGAAACTCTAACCAAACATTCCTTACCTAACTCACCGAACCGCAACCGAACTAAAACTAACGTGGCCGGACAAATATTAAGGGCCGCCGCAGAGTCAAGCCGTACATATCAGAGCACAGTAGAGCGCAAAAATCCACCGCACTGCAGCGTATGGCACAGAAGTCGAAGATATCCTACCCCAACCTGACCTATCCTCACACAAACTATCGATAGTATAAATCAACATAACGTGCGGCCACCACTACTTCCCTACTACCCTGATCCGAACAGAATATATTAGAGGACCAGAGAGAAACCCACCGAATAGCCGCGTATGGCGCGAAAGCCAAAGCTATCCTAACCAAACTTAACATACCCTAACCTATTCAAACGTAACCCAACA
>NW_016984266.1:0-534 GCF_001483705.2 Eufriesea mexicana | reverse complement strand
GCTGTAGACCTTGCATTGCATTAGATACTGCCCGGAAAACACAATCTTATTGACATCTACGTCGAATATTGCGGTGAGCAAACCTTTCTGCGTAAATAAGGTGGAAAAGTTCTATTGGTTTGCTATAGCCATTGCATTGCAGTAGAATCTGCCAGAAAAGTTCATTTCTATTGACATTTTCGTCAAATATTGAGGTGAGCAGTCTTTTCTGCGTAAACAACGAGGTAAGGTTCTAATGGTTTGCTATAGCCATAGCGCTGCAGTATAATCTCAATGAAAAGTTCTATTTTATTGACAATTTCGACTAATGACGTTATGAGCTAGATATTCTACATAAATAAGGATGAAATATCCTATTGGTTTGTTGTAACCATTGCATTGCAATATAATCTGTCTGAGAAGTCGAATTTCATTGACATTTTCGTCCAATACTGTGGCGAGCAACCCTTTCTGCGTAAATAAGAAGGAATGATTCTATTGGCTAGCTATAGCCATTGCATTACAATAGAATCTATCAGAAAAGATCAATTCTAT
>NW_016984265.1:0-900 GCF_001483705.2 Eufriesea mexicana | reverse complement strand
GCGACATCGCACATGGCCTGGTCCCTTTCTTTGCAGGCCTATTATCAGCCAAATCCTAAGTGCCGTTGCCAGCTTTCTAACATTAATGGCTAAAGAATGCCTCGCGTCCGGTGACCTGAGGGAAATAAAGAATCGTTTGAAAATGCATTGAAAATGAAGATAGAAAGGACACGGAACTTGAACTACAACAGCAATTAGAATCTGGCTGCCAGAAAGGGCTGAATGAAATACCGGCACGACATTCCAAGGCTTAACAGTATCAATAATAATACTTTACATTCAAGTGTCATACGACTGTCAATATAATAGTTACATGCTTCCTCAATTTTTCGTTTTAATTTAATTGAAGGAAAGATTCAAAAATAACCTCAAAAATGTACACTTATGAATAACAGTATTTTACAAACAAGTGTTATACAACTGTCAATATAATAGTTATATGCTGTTGCGTCCCGAAAGAGAGTTTCGCGGGGTTGTAAGGCCCGTTTATGACAATGTTGCTAGGATGCGACCTACTGTAACTTGATAGAGCTAGGCCTGGTTATGGTTGAACTGCAGAGAGTTCTATAGCAGGCAGTCTCCTGCGTTGAATTGTTGATGGGTCTCGATGATGATGGCGTGGTGGTGATGGAGTTTTTAGGAAGAATCCTCTCGTGACTGTCGGTGGTTTTATAAGCTTCGTCTGTCAACTGATTGGTTGGTACAATATTGGGGGTGTATGCTAGCTTCAGCGTCTTTCGGTGGTGGTGGTTGTTTGAACAATTTAGGTTCTTGTCGTCTTAAAGAGTAATATATCGGTCCTTGTCACGGTTTACACAAGTGGTGGCTTAGGTGACGATGAGTGTATAGAAGTCAATGGACGCTGACAATAAGTACATAAAACAGTCCTCCACTTGACCT
>NW_016984264.1:0-1185 GCF_001483705.2 Eufriesea mexicana | reverse complement strand
TATTAATTTATTATTGTAGTGCATTATGATGTTCGATAACATAACATGATTAAATTTGCAAAAGAAATTCGATTCTTTTTGTTATTAATTTATTATAGTAAGGAATTATAGTGTTCGATATCGTAATTGATTAAATTTGCGAAAAACATTCGAATTTTTTTCTCATTAATCTATTATAGGAGATTATGTTGTTTGCTAATATCTCATGATTAAATTTAGAAATAAGATTCGAATTTCCTTGTTATTAATTTATTATTACAGTGTATTATAATATTTTATAACGTAACTTGACTAAATTTACAAAAAAAAATTCGAATCTTTTTGTTATTAATTTACTATAATAAAGGATTATGATTTTCGTAAATTCAATAACGTATCGTGATTGAATTTACGAAAATAATTCGAAGTTACACAGTTTTGCATAAATTCGGAGGATTTATTGGCACCGTGTTAACACGGGATGAAGCGAATTTTACATAAAATCGAAACTGTGTTACACAGGCACAGCCGAAGGGTTAACTGACTGTGACCGAAAAGATTTTTGGAAAAAGAAATAATCGCATTTTTACTGACTACTCGTTATTATAAACGAATAAAATTTATAAAGGAATAAATTAATCCTTCGTACCACGATAACGAGTCTCTCTCGACACGAATTTCTATTAAATCGTACAAAAGGGAACCACACTTGTCAAACAAATAAGATTTTTAACATATTTCAACCCGTACGAAATACGAATAAATTTCATCGTGCTTACCACACAACGCGAAACGATAAATTCGTTGCTGCATCAATTCGCTAAAGCAGTAAATATATTTATTTATCTATTCATTTGCGGAATGAGCCTTTGAAGCATTGTGAAATAAATTCAGAATGGTTCAAAAGCACAAACGAAACAACAATAATAATAACTTATTGCAGTAAAAAATACATTGAAATCGTCCATAAATAAAAAGCATCCCTATAACACATGTGCAAGCATGCTTGTACACTTACATACAAGAAGACAGCCATAACTTTTCCTATTAAAGCCATAATGCTCAATTTTCAAAAATTTAAAAATTCCAGAGGTGAGCTTCAGTCACCGTTTCATAAAATTTGAAATATCGGTATTAATTAACATATCAAATTTAACGTAATGTAACAGTGTGCGAGATATCGAAATCAAATAATTCTACAATTCT
>NW_016984263.1:0-458 GCF_001483705.2 Eufriesea mexicana | reverse complement strand
GCGTCATGTTGAGTTCGTCTGTGTCAGGTTAGGTTACGTTACTTCGTGTTAGCTTCTGTTATCTCTGCCTATTCTGCTGTACACCGCGATTCTATGGATTTCTGAGCCCTACTCTCGCTAATATACTCTGCTTGGCTCTACCGAGGCCAGCAATAGCCGTGGCAGCACGTCAGGTAGTGTTCGGTTACGTTCGGTATTGTCACGATTGGTTAGGTTAGCAAGGGATAGCTATGACTTTTACGCTTTTCGCTGCTATTCGGTGGATTTCTCCGCTCTACTGTGCTCTAACACGCCCGCTTAGCACTGGGGAGGCCAGAAATTGTGGCCGCGGAACGTTAGGTATAGTTAGCTTACGTTCGGTTACGTTATGATACGTTAGGTTAGTTTGAAGTGGGTCTAACGTTTGCGTAATACACTGCTCTTCGGTGGATTTCGCCCTCTACAGTGCTCTAATATGT
>NW_016984262.1:0-332 GCF_001483705.2 Eufriesea mexicana | reverse complement strand
CAAAGAATCGCAGTCTATAGCGGAAAAGTCGAAGCAATCCATAACTAACCCTACCTAACGTAACCTACACAAACGTAGCGCATCTCAACCCAACGTTGCGAGACCACTATTAATGGCCTCCCCAGAGCCAAGCAGAACGCACTAGAGACCAGTAGAGCGCAGAAATCGACCGCATCTCATTGTAGAGCACAGAAGTCAAAGATAACCTGTCCTAACTCAAACAAGTCTACCCTAACCGAACGTGACCTAACTCTACCTAAACGCTGCGTCCAATGCTTCTGGCCACCCCAGAGCAGAGCAGAGCATATTGGATTACAGCAGAGCGCAGGAAT
>NW_016984261.1:0-3646 GCF_001483705.2 Eufriesea mexicana | reverse complement strand
ATAAAGGTGGAGGCACAGGGGTTAAGAGCCTTACCCGACTATCAGGTTTGCTCCCTGGCAGCCGGTTTATGAAACTGGCATGCGATAAGGTTAAAAATAATACGGGGCATGGCCCCGATCGCCGGCAGCTGCCTCGGACTGCCGGTCCAGTTTCCTCTGGGAGGATGGGTCCTACCCCTTCCCCCTCCGCGCCAGCACCACACCTGACATCTGAACCAATACCGTCTGGTGTCCAATGCCCAATTTGCCAGCCGCTGCGTCAATTTAAGAGCTCTCGCGGACTGGCCAACCATATGCGCACACATCGTGGGACAACATCTACCACGCAAGCACCAGCAGCGCCAGCTGCTGCTACTATGGTAAATGAGTTTGTGTGCAATGAGTGTGACCCCCCTCGATCATTTGCTTCCAAGATAGGTCTCGGCCAACATCGGAAACACCGTCATCCTGTTTCCGCCAATGCCGAGATCGCTGTTGAACGCACGCGTAAGGGGTGCTCGTTGGAGGAAATGAGGATGGCAGCAGGTGAGGAGGCCTTTGTCGTCAAATATGGTCGTGATAGGTCGGGCAATCCAGTCCGGTTTATTAATATCTTTTTGGCGCAGTACTTCCCTGGCAGAAATTCTGACGGGATCAAGTACGTGCGGAAAACAGCAACGTACCGCCAGTTGCTAGACCAGGCCATCCAAGCCCTTGACGACACTAGTCTCTGTCCTTCCTCTCCTCAGACGGCGCAAGCAGCGCCATCTGAGTCTTCTGCCACCCCTCCGACGACAGCATCGCCTGCGCCCCATTCCTCCCCTCCAAACCCAAGAGATAAATACGCGGAGATGATCCGGCTTCTCATCTCCGAAATGAATGAGGACGACAATGCCATCGGTCGCCGGTTGGTGCTCTTGGGCGAACAACTTTTGGAGGGGCGCGACGTCTCAGATGATATTGCGTCATGGTTGCGCACCGTAGGGGCGCAAACAGTAGTACGCAAGAAACGTCGCAAGCGGCGCCGTGTGATCAACGCCGACGCCCGGCCGAGTCGCCAGAAGATCAGGCGTAGGGAATATGCAGCTATGCAGACCCTATTCAAGAACAACATGAGCAGGGCTGCACATAGAGTTTTGAATGGGGATGTTGAGGTCACACCACCTAGCCTCGAGGACATGGTCGAGCACTGGGAACCAGTGCTAGTCCATCCCTCAGCTCCTGTCGAGCAACACCCGAATCTGCCAGAACATCAGCAGAAACTCCAGCTGGCTGAGCCCATCCAAATGTCAGAGGTGGACTCGATAAATGTTCCCACAAACTCGGCACCGGGTGTCGACGGTATAACACCTGCCGCATGGAAGCGGTGCCCTGTCATGGTTCGAGCCCTCCTTTACAACATGATAATGTACATAGGATCATTCCCGGTCGCTTCCCTCGCGAGTAGGACGGTTTTCGTCCCTAAGAAGGCTAACGCTACCTTGCCTTCTGACTTCAGGCCGATCAGCATTGCTTCGGTTGTTGTACGCCAGCTACACAAGATCCTGGCCAGGCGTATGATGGCTGCGGGTCTGGTTGATGAGAGGCAGAGATGCCTCGAAGACGGTTGCGCAGAAAATGTAGCCGTCTTGGCCGCTACCATCGCTCACGCCAGGAGACACCTTCGTGAACTACACGTGGTGTCTCTTGACGTGGCTAGGGCCTTTGACTCCGTCAGCCACCAGGCCATAACATCGGCCCTCACCGAGGCTGGTGTGCCTGAAGTCCTTGTGGAATACGTGAAAACCACCTACCGTAATTCCAGTACAATACTGGAGGTGCGTGGGAAGCGGTCTGGGAGTATCGTTGTAAATAGGGGGGTCAGACAAGGTGACCCGATGAGTACTTTCATCTTTTCATTGGTCACTGACAGGGTCCTGCGCGCTATTCCAAGTACGGTTGGGTACGCGCTAGGTCAGGGCCATCTCCTTAATGCTGTGGCGTACGCGGACGACGTGTGTCTGATCGCGTCGTCCTCCACGGGTATGCGGGCGGCGTTGACCGCGGCTGAGGGTGCGGCTAGAAAACAGGGTCTCGTGTTTAACTCGTCCAAGTGCGTTGCTACCTCCATAGTGCCATCAGGACGGGACAAAAAGGTGAAGGTCCTTACCGTGGCCCAGTTTGCCTTACTGGATGGTGCCCCCATTCGTCAGCTGGGCCCAGCTGACGAGTGGCGGTATCTGGGTGTCAACCTGGGTCCGGTGGGCTTGAAGAAGGCGAGCCCGTCCCTGGAGGTGGAGCTTGGGCGTGTATCGCGAGCACCCTTGAAGCCGCAGCAGCGCCTAAAAATCCTTAGGTGCTACTTGATTACCAGATTTTACCACCTACTGGTTTTGTCTGGCTGCACCCTGAAGGTCCTCCGTCATCTTGACCTTCAGGTGAGAGCGGCGGTCCGGAGATGGCTCCGGCTGCCAAGGGATGTCCCGGTGGCGTATTTTCATACCGCGTGCAGACACGGCGGACTTGGTATACCCTCCTTTGAGACCACTATACCTGGCCTGATGCGAGAGCGGCTCATGCACATGAAGGACTCATCCTTCTCGTCCGCCAGGATAGTGCATGAGTCGCTCTGGGTGCAGAATAAGGTCCGCTGGACCGAAAGAGTCCTTAACGTTAATAGCGAAAGGCTCTATAGCTCCGAACTTCGAGCTAAACATTGGGCCAGGCGACTCTATGAGTCCGTGGATGGGAGGGAACTGCGAGACTGTGCCAAATCCACTGCGTCGACCAGGTGGATTGATGCGGGTAGCCTGGGTGTGCCCGGCAGGGATTACATCCAATATCATCATATCCGCACCAACAGTCTCCCGACCCGGGTTCGCACTTCAAGGGGTCAGCGGCTCGTGCACAATATCATCAAGTGCCGAGCTGGATGCGACTGCACCGAGACAGCCGCACACATCATACAGTCCTGCTTCCGTACACACGGGGGCCGGGTTAGGCGGCATGATGCGGTGTGCAGAACGCTTGCTGACCATCTGCGTTCGCGCGGTATGAAGGTATACGTAGAGCCGCGCCTTCGAACATCCGAGGGTTTAAGAAAACCGGACATCGTGGCAGCCAAAGAGGGTCGAGGTTACATCGTGGACGCCCAGGTCGTCAGCGGGGCTGCGCCACTCGATGACAGCCACGGGAGAAAGGTGGAGAAATATAACACCGCCTCCGTTAAGGAGGCAGCAGCCGGGATATTGGACATTCCACCTTCTGCCGTGACGGTAATGTCCTGCACCATTTCTTGGCGTGGTGTTTGGAGTGGCGCATCCGCGCGGGCGTTGCAGGGCGACCTTGGCGTCCCCGTTGGCCTGTTGGCGGGCATTGCCACCAGAGTCATCCAGGGGTCCCACACAAACTGGACACGCTGGAACCAGATGACATTTGTGGCTCGTGTGGCGCGTGAGGGTGTTGGGTGATGTGGACACATCCTACCCATTAAATAGGGCAACCTGCACCCTAAGAACAGAATGCGGCAGCAGGAAATAAAGCCGTCCTCCACCATAACATCTAGGTGCGGGAAGAGAGAGGTTTTTAGTGGGTATAAGGAGTCCCACACTACCACGGCTCATGGTCCGGGTGTCTATAAAAGATTTTCCTCTCTATAAAAAAAAAAAAAAAAAAAAAAAAAAAAAAA
>NW_016984260.1:0-607 GCF_001483705.2 Eufriesea mexicana | reverse complement strand
TAACCTAACTCAACCTAACATGAGGAGACAACTTTTGCCGGCCTCCACAGAGGCAAGCAGAATATACTGGAGCACAGTAGAGAGCAGAAATCCGCCGCATTGCAGCGAATAGCACAAAAGACGATAAACCTTCTATAACCTAACCTAACCGAAAGTAGCATAACTCAAAGTGGCACTCAGCGGTTACCGCTCCGGTCATCCCCAGAGCCTAGAAGACCTTAGTAGAGCGCAGTAGATCACAGAAGTTCACGGAACAGCAGTGTAAAGCACAAGAGTAAAATTAGTCTGTCCTAACATTGCCGAACATAACATACCCAAATGTAGCCTAACATGACGAGAACACTATTGCTGGACCCCACAGGGACCAGCAGAGTGTGCTAGAGCACAGTAGTACGCAGAAATCCGCCGCATTGCAGTGAATAGCACATAGGCGTATGATACCCTGTCCTAACGTGACCTATCCCAACCTAACCATGAGTAGCATAACTCAAAACAGCGTGACGCCTTCACTCCTGCTGGACTCCCCATAGCAGAATATTGTAGTGCACAGTAGATCACAGGAGTCAACTGGAGAGTAATGTATAGCGCTAAAGTTAAATCCATCTTA
>NW_016984259.1:0-551 GCF_001483705.2 Eufriesea mexicana | reverse complement strand
CCCAACCTAGCAAATCGTAACGTAACCGAACGTAACATATGTCCACCTAACGTGACCCGACTAAAATTACAGGCTTCCCCAGGGACAAGCCGAACACACTAGGCTCAAGTATGAGCAGAAATCCATAGAACCGCAGCGTATAGCAGTGAAGTCAGAGCTATCCAGGCATACCCCAAGCAAATGCAGCATAACCAAGCAAAGCCTGACTCAACACAACCAGCCGTGACCACTATTTCTGGAAGCCCCAGGCCCAAGCAGAATACAGTAGAGCACAGTAGAGCGCAGGAGTCGACAGAAAATCTGTATAACACGCAATGCAAAGCCATAATAACCTGACACATGCAAACGTAGCCCAACCAAACGTAGCCTAACTCTACGTAAAGTGCGGAGACCTCTATTTCTGGCCATTCCAGAGTCGAGCAGAGTATGCTAGGGCACAGCAGAACGCTGAAATCCACCGCATTTCAGTGTACAGAGTAAAAGTCAAGGATACACTATTCGAACCCAAACAAACCTAACCTAACCAAACGTAACCTTACTCTACATAACGC
>NW_016984258.1:0-609 GCF_001483705.2 Eufriesea mexicana | reverse complement strand
CCTATCGGCATTGCAAAGCTATAGAATATTCCTGGAATATTCAATTTTATTGACATTTCAGTCTAATATCGCGGTGGGCTAACTTTCGTGCATGAATAAGGAGTCAAGATTCTATTGGAGTGCTGTTGCCACTGCAATGCTCTGGAATCTGGTTGGAAACTTCAATTTTACGGACATTTTGGACTAATAATGTTGTGAGCTATCTTTTTTGCGTAAACGAGGAGGAAAGATTCTATTGGCGCGCTATTGCCATTACAAAGCTGTAGAATCTGGGAGGGAAATTCAATTTTATTGACGTTATCGACTAATATCGTGGTGTGCTATCTTACTTGCATAAGTAAGGCGGAAAGATCCTTTTTGAGTGCTATAGAAATTGCATTGATATAGAATGAGGCTGAAAATACAATTTTGTTAACATTTTCGACTAATATCATGGTGAGCTAACTTCCTTGAATAGGTAAGGACGAAAGATACTTTTGGAGTGCTATAGCCATCGCAATGCTGTAAAATGTGGCTGGAAAACTTAATTTTATTGACATTTTCAGATAATATTGTGGTGACCTATCTTTCTTGCATAAATAAGGAGGAAAGTTTCTGTTGGCGTGCTCC
>NW_016984257.1:589-889 GCF_001483705.2 Eufriesea mexicana | reverse complement strand
CAGTGCTATAGAATCTCTGTGGAAAATTGTATTTTATTGACATTTTCGGCTAATATCGTTGTGTGCTTACTTTCTTACATAAATAAGAAGCAAAGATTCTATTGACGCGAAATAGCCATTGGAATGATATAGAATATGGCTGGGAAATACAATTTTATTGGCATTTCCGAATAATATCGTGGTGAGGTAACTTTCTTGCATAAGTATGGAGGAAAGGATCTATTGGCGTGCTAGAGCCATTGGAATGCTATAGAATGTGGCTGGAAAATTCAATTTTATTGACATTTTCGACTAATATCG
>NW_016984257.1:0-268 GCF_001483705.2 Eufriesea mexicana | reverse complement strand
TGCTGTAGAATATGCCTTGAATATTCAATCTTACTTACATTTTCGACTAATATCGTGGTGACCTAACTTTCTTGCGTATGTAAGGAGGAAAGACTGTCCTGGCGAGCTTTAGCCATTGCAATGCTATTGAACCTGTCTGGAACATTCAATATTATTGACATTTTCGGCTAATATCTTGGTGAGCTTACTTTGTTGCATAAATAATGTGGAAGGATTCTATTGGCGTGCTATAGCCATTGCAGTGCTATAGGATCTGGACGGAAAATTC
>NW_016984256.1:0-2889 GCF_001483705.2 Eufriesea mexicana | reverse complement strand
ACCGTTGGAAAAATCTGTCCACTAATGATTCAGGCTCCATAGCATTTCTGGTATGATCAAAGGATAGACCACACATTGGAAGTTATATTGATAAATGCATGTGAAGAAATGAGTGCGTCCGTTTACACAATACTATAGCTATTGCACTATCTTGTCCGCTGATAATCAAAGTCCTGTAGCAATTGTGGAATGGTAAATGGACAGAGCAATAGTCGCTGGAGACAATGACATATGTCAATACCGCAATGTGTATAGCCGCCATCACATTACTGTAGCTGTTGTATAGATTTTTTCACTGAAGATTTAAATTCCGCAGCAAATCCAGCATAAATAATGTATGGAACAGTTATGTCCAGCGGTATTTACAATTGGCAATACGGTACATATTACCAACAGAGCACAGTAGCTTTTGGATTAATCTGTTCACTGGTTGATGGAATGCTATAGCAGCTCTAAAATGACATGGGACAGATCCATTATAGCTCGAGATATTAACTGTTGTTAACACAATACTGAGTCCAGCTACCATGACTGTACTTTAGCCGTTGGATTAATTTGTTCACAGATGGCTGAAACTCCTCTGCCATTCTAGAATGGTGAATGATAGATCACTTATGTCTTGAGATATTTACAATTGTCAGTACTGTACTTAGTTCATCAACGGACGGAGCACTGTATCTGCAGTTTAATCAGTTGTCTATGATTGAAACACAATATCAACGCTAGGATCATCAATGGATAATGTGGATATCAGTAGTGCTGTTGAAGAATGGCAATGCAGTACCGAGTGCTGCCATTAACGCAATGGTATTGAATTTACAGTAAAATGTTCGCTGATGATTGAAATTGTATAACACTTGTGGAAAGACAAAAGGGTGATCCATTATCGCAGGAGACATTTGCAACTTCCCACTCAGTAATGAGTACAGCCATCATGACGGTAATGTAGCCGTTGTAAAACCTTATTCACTGATGATTAAATTCCCAGCAATTCGAGAATTATCACTGTACAGGCTAGTATTTAGCTAGACCAGCTGGCTGTACTGTTCCTAGGACACTCACCAACAAAGCACTGCAGCCGTTCAATTAGTATGTTCACTCATGACATCTATTCTACAGCTACACTAACACAATCAACGTGTAGTACAGTTATGACTGTACGGTACTTAGTACATCCAAGGACAGAGCACTTGATCAGGTTGGTCAGTCTGCTCATTGATGATTTAAACACTATAGCAGGTCTAGAATGATCTACGGATAGAGCAATTTTCGCAGGTGATATTGACATATGCAAATACAGTTTTGAGCATTGCCGTCTATATAATTCTATAGCCTGTATACATCAATGCAGTACTCTGATAAGCCATCTGCAGAGTTCTGCAGCTGCTCCATTAGCCTGCCCTCCGTTCATCACTGTTATTTTGCGATTCTAGGTGGATCAATGTATAGATCGGCTATAGATACGAATACTTATAGTTTTCAATGCAGTGCTGAGTACAGCCACCATCACTGTACTATAGCCATTGGATTACTCTATACTCTGATAACGTAGATACTATAACAGTTCGGGAAATATCAATTCATAGATTAATTATCGATAGCGACTCTTCCACTTGGCAATACGCTACACGGAACAGACATCAACACGCGACTGTATCCGTCGGACTAATTTATTCACTGATGATTTAAATTCTACAGCAATCCTTCAGTGACAAGTAGATAGAAGAATTATCACCTGAGACATATACTCTTCACAATGCAGTACTGAGTGTAGCCGTCTACACATTATATCCATTGGACTATTCAATTCGCTGATCATCTGAGTCTTTCAGAAATTCTTGAATGATGAAGTGGCAAATCAATTACAGCAGGGGATATAAACAGGTGACAAAGCAGTTCTGATTATAACCATCCACACGGTACTATAGCCATTCGATTAATCTATTCCCTGTCATCAAATCTGTACAACAATTATAGAAATATAAATGGATAGATTATTTACAGCTAGAGATGCTTGTAAATGGCAACAAATTACAGAGAATAGCAATCTACACGGCACTACACCAAATGGAGTAATTAATTCCGTGATATCCTATGTTGTTCAGAAACTCTAGAGTGTTCAATGGGTAGAGCAATTGTCGCTAGGGAAGCTGACAAATGTCTATACACTACTGACTATAGCCATCTGCACAGAACTATATCCGACGGATTCATCTATACAATGATGAATTATATTCCACAGTTGCTCTATAATAATCAATATATAGATCAATTGTGTCTAGAGTACGTTACTGTTGACTGCACGGTACTATCTACAACCAGCAATACAGAACTATAGCCTTTGGATTAATCTATTCACTGACGACTTTAATACTCCTACGAATCTCAGAATGGTCAAAAGGTATATCAATTGTATCTGG
Source organism: Eufriesea mexicana (assembly GCF_001483705.2). Taxonomy (NCBI): domain Eukaryota; kingdom Metazoa; phylum Arthropoda; class Insecta; order Hymenoptera; family Apidae; genus Eufriesea; species Eufriesea mexicana. The sequence continues at coordinate 469 of NW_016984256.1, read as the reverse complement.
AGATATAAACAAATGACAATACGCTACTGACTATAGCCATTAACATAGTTCTACTGCAATTGTATTGACCTATTCCATGCTCATCGGCGTTCTTCAGCAATTCTCGAATGAATAACGTTTTTGACTGAATAAGACGCAATTCGTGCTTTTTCAGCGCAGTTTGAAAGAAGCTCCAGCGATTTTTTAGAAAATTATCGATTTCTTTTCGATGTATTCTCGTTACTGCCGCAGAACTGCGCGAAACAGCGCAGAATAAAGTTATTCATTGAATAACACACCTTTCATGCACTTTCAGCGCAGTTAGGTTAGAGTTTCGGCGCACTTTTAGAGTAATTGTGTTTTTCGTGGTATTTTTCTTTTACTGCCACATAACTGCACAAAATGACAATATTTTAGATATACCACATATTTCCAGAAATTGCAGTGATGTTTGATCGCTGTTCCAGCGAACCTTTAGAAAATTTGCGAT
>NW_016984255.1:0-609 GCF_001483705.2 Eufriesea mexicana | reverse complement strand
ATACCTTTGACTTTTATGCTATACACTGAAATGCATTGGATCTCTCCGCTCTACTGTGTTCTGATATATTCTGCTTGGCTCTGGGAGGGACTGCAATATTCGTATAGGAAAGTTAGGTTATGTTACACAACGTATGCTTAGGTTAGGCTAGGTATTTCGGGATGTGTTTGACTTTTGCGGTATACACTTCATTGCTGTGGACTTCTGCGCTCCGCTGAGCCGCAGCACGTTCTGCTTGGCGCAGAGGAGGCCAGCAATACTTGTCTCGACACGTTAGTGTGATCTATGCTACGTTCGGCTGTGTTCCGCTTGGTGAGGTTAGGACAGAATAGTTTAGACGTTTGTGCTATGCACAGTTGCCCGTGGATGTCTGCGGTCTACTGCGCTCTAATATCTTCTGCTCAGCTCTGGGGAGGCCAGCAATAGTGATCACGCAAGGTTGGATTTAGAAATGTTACGTATGTTTATCCTACGTTTGGCTAGGTTAGGGTATGATAGCCACGACTATTGTGCTATACACGGCTATTCGCATGGTCTCTGCCTTTCACTGTTCTCTATCATGATCTGCTTGCCCCTGCGGAGGCATGCAATATTGGTCTGTTCGCACTA
>NW_016984254.1:0-885 GCF_001483705.2 Eufriesea mexicana | reverse complement strand
ATGTTGCGTTATGACATGTTACGATTGGATGGGTTAGGAGAGGGTAGCTGACCTTTGCGCTATTCACTGCTATTCGTTGGGTTTCTGCGCCCTCCCGCGCTCTAGTATGCTCTGCTTGGCTCTGAGGATTCCAGTGATAGTGGTCTCGGCACGTCGGGTTTAATTAGGCTACGTTTGCGTATGACAAGTGTGGCTCCGTTACGACAGAATATCTTAGACTTTCGTGCCATTCACTGCCATTCGGAAGACTTCTTCGCCCTACTGCGCTCTAATACGACCTGCTTGGCTCCGCGGTGGCCAGTAATAGAGGTATCGGAACGTTCGGTTGGGTTACGTTACGGTTCGTTAGGGTTGGTTGGGGAGGCATGGTTAGGATTTCTTTGACTTTTGCGCCATACACTGATATTCGGAATATTTCTGCGCTATTCATTTCTCTGCTATACGCTGCCCGACTCTGCGTAGACGAGCAAAAGCGATCGTGTCTCGTTATTTGGGTTGGGTAGCATTTGGTTGGGTTAGTTCGGGTTAAGTTCGGTTAGGACAGCTTTGACTTCTTGACTTTCGTGCTATACACCGTTATTCGGTGTATTCTTGTGACCGACTCTGCTCTCGTACATTCTGCTTGGCTATGGGGAGGTCAGGAGCAGTAGTCGCTGCACGCTTTGCTGTGTTATGCTACGTTCGGGTTGGTTAGGTTAGGTTAGGTTATGTTGGGATATCTTCGAATTTTGTACTACTCACTGAAATGCGGTCGATTTCTGCGCACTACTGTCCTCTGGTATTCACTGCTTGCCTCTGCGGAGGTCAGAAATAAGGGTCTTGCCATGTTAGGTTGAGTTATGTTACGATTGGATATGTTATGCTTGGCTAGGTCAGGACACGCTA
>NW_016984253.1:0-1272 GCF_001483705.2 Eufriesea mexicana | reverse complement strand
TGATTTTTCCAGAATTGCTTTGGAATTTACGGCATCAGTGAACAAATTATCCCAACGGCTGCGGTACAGTGATAATAGCTGTACTCAGTACAGGGTTTTCAATTGTTAATACCACTGGAGATAATGATTCAGTCATTTGGAATCTGAAGTAATTGCAATTTCTGAAGTAATTGCAATCTCAAAATCGTCGTTGAACAGATTATTCCAACGGCATCAGTGCTATCTTGGAAGATGTACAATTTACCGCTGTGTGAATACCGAACGTCACTAGACATAACCGTAGTATACATATTTTACTCAAGAATTACTTAGGAATTTTCATCATCAGTGATCAAAGTAGTCCATCATTTACATTACTGTGATGATGAATGTAATCAGCACTGCGTTATCAATAGATAATACCTCGAGGGTCAGTGTATCTGTGTTTTGTCATTCTAGAATTGTTATACGACTTAAACCATAATTGAACAGATTAATCCATCTGCTCGAGTGATATATTGGGGGATGTAATAGGTACTGTACGGTAGACTTTAAATATTTCATGCCTTAACCGTTACATACGTTGAATACATCAGAATACCTTTGGAATTTACGTCATCTGCGTAAAATGTTATTCAACGTCTACAATACTGTGATGATGGCTGTACACTCTACTGTGTTGTCAGATGCTAATATCCAGAGGGATAAGGGTTCTGCATGTATCTTTGTATCTAAAATTGCTTCGGATCTGACATTGCTAGTGATCAAAGTTATACAAAAAAGTGATATGTTGGAAGATGTTCTAAATGCCGTACTGTCAATTGTAAGTATAACTAGTCGTAACGGCACTATATACATGTTTCTCTTGAATCACCCTCGAATATACATGACCAGTGGTCAAAGTAGTCCATCATCTACATTACAGTTATGATGGCTGTACTTATTACATTGTTGTCGGCATTTAATGTCTCGTGGTATTGTGGACCAGTATCTTGTCATTCTAGGAAAGTTATAGAATTAAAATAGTCACTGAACACAACAATACAACGGCCACAGTGCAATGTTGGTGTGTGTAATAGGCAACGTACTGTCAACACTCTATATTTCAAGCCACAACCGTTATACACATTTATATTTCCAGAATTGCTATGATATACAAATCTTCAGTGGACGAAGCTGCACAACGTCTAGAGGACTGTGATAATGACTGTACTCTGTACAGCGTTGTCGATTGTTAATATCTCGAGGGATAAACGATCTGTCCTTTGCCATTATAGAATTGCTATGAGATAG
>NW_016984252.1:0-969 GCF_001483705.2 Eufriesea mexicana | reverse complement strand
AAACCAACAGAACACAGGCAAACATGGTACGACTTAACCTAACGTGCCGATGCCGCCATTGCCGTCTATCCCAGAGTTTAGCAGGACATACGAGTGCACAGTAGATGCAGATATCCACCGAATAGCAGTGTGCCTGACAAAGGTTAAAGCTATCATGACAAAACTTAGGCTGACCCAACATAACCGAACGTATCCTGACAAAATGTAACGTGCATAGGCCACTATTCCTGGCTCTCCCGGAGCCAAGCTGAAGGCATTAGAGCACCCTAAGGCGCAGGAATCCGCCTAATAGCAGACTATTGCACTAAAGTCGCACCTATCCTCGCCTAACCTAACCAATCGTAGCATAACCGAACATAACTTAACCTAACCTAACTTTACACGACCACACTTGCTGGCCACACCAGAGCAAAGCAGAACACATTAGTAGAGTGTACAACGCAGAATTCCATATAATCGCAGTGCATATCGGAAAAGTAAAAGCCACCCAAACCGTTCCCAGACCAATAGAACATAACCAAACATAGCATAAATAAACCTGTCATGCCGGGGCCGCAATTGATGCCCCCCCACCCCCCGAGCGAAGCAGGACGTACTAGAGCACAGCAGGGCCTAGAAGTCCACCGAATAGCAGTGTACAGCACAAAAGTTAAAGATACCCTTACGAAACGTAGCTGGACCCAACCTAACCGAACGTAGCTTAGCCAATCATAACGTGCAGACACCACAATTGCTGCCCCTTCCAGTGTCAAGCTAATCATATTATAGAACAGTAGAGCGCAGAAATCCACCGAGTTGCAGTGTACAGGACAAAAGTCAAAGCAATCCTCTCCTAACTTAACCAATCATAACATACACAAGCGTAATATAAGAAAGCCTAAAATGCCGAGGTCACATCACTGCCCTCCCGAGACCACCATTACGGCCCTCCCGTGAGTCGAGCAGTGTATAGCATAGCAATGTAGAACG
>NW_016984251.1:0-286 GCF_001483705.2 Eufriesea mexicana | reverse complement strand
TTGCAATGCCTCAGGATCTGGCTGGAAAGTTCAATTTTATTGTCATTTTCGACCAGTATCGTGATGAGCAAGCTTCCTTGCATAAGTATGGAGGAAAGATTCTTGTGGCGTGCATTATCCATTGCATTGATATGGAATGTGCCTGGCAGTTTCGATTTTATCGACATTTTCAACTAATAACGTTGTGAGCTATCTTTCGTGCGTAGATAAGGCGGACAGATTTTTTGGCGTGCTATTGGCATTGCAATGCCACAGAATCTAGCTGGAAAAACCAATTTTATTGACA
>NW_016984250.1:0-512 GCF_001483705.2 Eufriesea mexicana | reverse complement strand
CTTGGCTCTGGGAATGGCCGCAATAGCGGTCTCGGCACGTTCGGTTGAATTAGGCAACGTTTGTCTATGTTCTGTTTGTATAGGTTAGGTTTGGGCAGTTTATTTTTGGGCAGTTTAGACTTTTCTGATATACTTTGGGATAATATGGGCTTCTGCGATCTATGCTCCACTAATCTATTCTGCTTGGCTCTGGGGAGGACAGCAACAGAGGTCTCGGCATGTTTGGTTGAGTTAGGTTACGTTTGGCTATGTCTTGTTTGGTTCGGTTAGGAGGAGTAGCTTTGACCTTAGAGCTATAGTCTGCTATCAGTTGGATATATGCGTCCTACAGAGCTCTAATGCTTTCATGTTGGCTTTGGGAATGGCAGCAGTGGTGGTCTCTGCGCGTTATGTTGAGTCAGGTTATGATTTGTTAGGTTGGGTCAGGCTTAGTTTGGTCAGGATATCTATATCTTATTCGCTGTACGGTGCTGATCGTTAGAGTTTTGCGCTATACTGTGCTCTAATATGAA
>NW_016984249.1:0-518 GCF_001483705.2 Eufriesea mexicana | reverse complement strand
ATCTCTCAATGTATTTTTTATCCTTTTCTTCATTACTCTGAAAATATAAATATAAGAGACAGTGAATAGAAATTCCTACTTTCTATAACATAGCTATAATGTAAACAATAAACTAACTCTTTCTCTTTCTCTACAACTTCTAATTATTCTTCATTTTTTACTTCGGCGTCACTTTCCCAATCGCTACTGCGGCCTTCCTTCTTTTTTTTATTTGCAAGTCCAGATGGTTCAACAGCTGCTTGTGAGCTTAATTTTGGATCAGTTAAATGATCATGAGCTGATTTGCCCTTACCAGTAAACTTTTTATTTAATATCACAGATTCTTCTTCATCTTCCTTTGCTTCTCCACCAAATGATAAAAGATTCAAATCTCTGTAACACAATTTTTCGTTGTAAAGAACAATACTATCAGGACCAAATTCTGCAAACATATATGATTTCTACTTTACTGCTGGTGTTTTAGTTTTTTAACTGTTCTTTACTTCTTCACTTTCCTGTACTATTATTCTTGGTATAAT
>NW_016984248.1:273-567 GCF_001483705.2 Eufriesea mexicana | reverse complement strand
ATCTCAACCGAACGTGCCACGACGAGTAGTGCTGACATCCACGAATTGAAGCAGACGCTAGTAAAGCAATGCAGTGCACTGATATCGGCCGCATAACAGTGTTTAGCACAACAGACAAAGCTACTCTAAGCGAACATATCGTAAACAAGGCCATGCGAACCGTAACATATCTCAGCCTATCGTGCTGAGGCCACCATTGCTGGCGTTCCCAGAGCCAACCAGAACATGCTAGAGAACAGTGGAGCGTAGTAATCCGCCGCATTGCAGTGTGTGGCACAAAAGTCAAAGATATCC
>NW_016984248.1:0-225 GCF_001483705.2 Eufriesea mexicana | reverse complement strand
CGAGAATAATATTGCTGGCCTCTCCAGAGGCAAGCTGGACATATTAGAGCATCGTAGAGCGCCGAAGTCCACGAAATAGCGGCGAATCGCGTAAAAGACGAAGCTACCCCATCCTAACCTAAACAAGCGTAACATGACCGAACGTTCTCCATCTCAACCTATCGTGCCGAGACCACTATTTCTGGCCTCCACAGTGCCAAGCAGAACATATTTGTGCACAGGAGA
>NW_016984247.1:0-582 GCF_001483705.2 Eufriesea mexicana | reverse complement strand
CTATAGCATTGCCATGGCTATAGCGCGCCAATAGAATCTTTGCTCCTTATTTACGCATGAAAGATAGCTCACCACGACGATAGTCGTATATGTGAATAAAATTGAAATTTCCTGAAAGATTCTATTCCTGAAAGATTCTAAAGCATTGCAATGGCTATAGCACGCCAATAGTATCTTTCCTCCTTATTTACGCAAGAAAGTTAGCTCACCACGATATTAGACGAAAATGTCAATAAAATTTAATTTTCTAGCATGATTCTATAGCATTGCTACGGCTATAGCACGCCAATAGAATCTTACTTCCCTATTTATGCAAAAAAGTTAGCTCACCCTGATATTCGACGACAATGTCAATAAAATTGAATCTTCCAGCCAGATTCTGTAGCATTGCAATGGAAATGGCACGACAATAGAATCCTTCCTACTTATTTAAGCAAGAAAGTTACCTCACCACGATATTAGAAGAAAATGTTAATAAAACTGTATGTTCCATCCAGATTATATATCATTGCCATAGCTATAGCACCTCAATAGGACCTTTCCTCCTTATTTATGCAAAAAAGTTAGCTCACCCCGATATTT
>NW_016984246.1:0-728 GCF_001483705.2 Eufriesea mexicana | reverse complement strand
AATTTTCCAGGACGATTCCACAGCTTTGCTATGCCTATAGCACACCAATGGAATATTTCCTCCATATTAGTGCAAGAAAGTTAGCTAGCCACGTTATTAGTCGAAAATGTCAATAAAATTGAATTTTCCAGGAAGATTGTATAGGTTTGCAATGTCTATAGCACGCCAAAAGAACATTTCCTGCTTATTTATGCAAGAAAGTTAACTCACAGCGATATTACCCGACAATATCAATAAAATTGAATTTGCCATACAGATTGTATAGCGTTGCAATGGAAATAGCACGCCGATAGAATCTTTCCTCCTTATTTGTGCAAGAAATTTAGCTCACCACGATATTAGTCGAAAATGTCAATAAAATTGTATTTTCCAGCCATATTCTACAGGACTGCAATGGCTATAGCACACCAATAGAATCTTTGCTCCTTATTTATGCACGAAAGTTAGCTCACCACGATATTAGTCGAAAATGTCAATAAAATTGTATTTTCCAGCCATATTCTACAGGACTGCAATGGCTATAGCACACCAATAGAATCTTTGCTCCTTATTTATGCACGAAAGTTAGCTCACCACGATATTAGTCGAAAATGTCAACAAAATTGAACTTTCCAGCCAGGTTCTACAGCATTGCGACGCCTATAGCACGCCAATTGAATCCTTCCTCCGTATTTATACAATGAAGTTGGCTCGCCACGATAATAGTGGAATATGTCATTAAAATTGGA
>NW_016984245.1:0-494 GCF_001483705.2 Eufriesea mexicana | reverse complement strand
CCCCTACTATCCTCTAGTACTCTCGGCGCGAATCTGGGATGGCCAGCAATAGTTGTCGGGCTGCGTTAGGTTAAGCTATGTTACATTCGGCTATGTTAGGATTGGATATATTAGGATAGGATAGCTATGACCTTTGTGCTATAAACAGCTATTCGGTGGACCTCCGTGCTCCAGTGATCCAGTGAGCTCTAGTATGTTCTGCCTGGCTCTGGGGTCGACAGCAGTAGTGGCCTCGGCAGGCGAGGTTGTGCTATGCTTCGTGCGGTTTTGTTACGTTTGGTGAGGTTGGGATAAGATAGTTCAGTCTTTTGTGAGATACAATGCTATCCGCAGATTTCTGCGCTCTGCAGTGTTCTAATACCCTCTGCTCGGCTCTTGGGGGGCCAGCGATTGTGATCTCGGCACCTTAGTGTAAGTTACGTTGCATCTGGTACGGTTATGATGGGTCAGGTTTGGTTAGGGCATCTTCGACTATTTTGCTATTCACTGCAATG
>NW_016984244.1:0-595 GCF_001483705.2 Eufriesea mexicana | reverse complement strand
GATATTTTCGACTAATATCGTGGTGAGCTATCTTTCTTCGATAAATAAGGCGGAAAGATTCTCCTGGCGTGCTATAGCGATCGCAGTGCTATAGAATCTGGCTGGAATATGCAATTTTATTGACATTTTCGGCTAATATCTTGGTGAGCTTTGTTTCTTGCATAAAAAAGAAGGAAGGATTCCATTGGCGTGCTATAGCCATTGCAATGCTATATAATCTGGCTGGAATATGGAATTTTATTGACATTTTCGGCTAATATCTTGGTGAGCTTTGTTTCTTGCATAAAAAAGAAGGAAGGATTCCATTGGCGTGCTATAGCCATTGCAATGCTATATAATCTGGCTGGAATATGGAATTTTATTGACATTTTCGGCTAATATCTTGGTGAGCTTTGTTTCTTGCATAAAAAAGAAGGAAGGATTCCATTGGCGTGCTATAGCCATTGCAATGCTATATAATCTGGCTGGAATATACAATTTTAATGACATTTTTGACTTATATCGTGGTGAGCTATCTTTCTTGCATAAATATGGAGGTAAGATTCTATTGGCGTGCTATAGCCATTGCAATTCTGTAGAATCAGTCTGTAAAATT
>NW_016984243.1:0-281 GCF_001483705.2 Eufriesea mexicana | reverse complement strand
ATCCTATTGGTCTGCTATAGCCATTGCATTGCAGTAGAATCTGCCTAAAAAGCTCTATTTTAATGATATCTCCGAGTAATATCGTTGTGAGCATACTTTTCTGCATATACAAGCTGTAAACAATATATTGGTTTCTTATAGCCATTGCAATGCAATAACGTCTGACTGAAACGTTCAGTGCTAGTGACATTTTTGACTAATGTCGTTGTGAGCAGGATTTTCCGCGTAAATAAGGAGGAAAGATCCTATTTTGTTTTGTTATGGCCATGGCAATGCAATAA
>NW_016984242.1:0-740 GCF_001483705.2 Eufriesea mexicana | reverse complement strand
TTAGGACAGAATATCTTAGACTTTCGTGCCACTGACTGAAATTCGGTGGATCTCTGCGCCCTGTTCAACATGCTCTGCTTGGATCTGCGATGACCAGTAATAGCGGTATCGGCAAGTTGGATTGGGTTATGTTGCGTTTCGTTTGGGTACGTTTGGAAGGCATGGTTTAGGTTTCGTTTAATTTTGTGCCATACACTGCTGTTCGGTGGACCCCTGCGCTTTAGTGTGCCCAAGTATGTTCTGCTTGGCACTAGGGTGAACAGCAATAGCGGTCCCGCACGTCAGGTTGTGCTATGCTGCTTTCGGTCGTGTTACGTATGGTGAGGTTAGGATAGTATAGTCCAGGCTTTTGTGCTATACACAGCTATCCGCGGGTAACTGCGCCCTACTGTGTTACTGTATTCTTCGCTTGGCTGTGGCGGGGCCAGCAATGGTGGTGTCGGCATGTTAGGTTGAGTTATGTTAAGTTCGGTTGAGTTTGGTTATGTCATGCTCGGTCTGGATATCTTTGACTTTCGTGCTGTGCACTACTATTAGGGGGATTTCTGCGCTCGGCTCTGCTCTACCATACTCTGCTTGTTCCTGTGGGTGCCAGCAATAGTGGCCGCGACACGTCATGTTAAGTTACGCTACGTTTAATTACGTTACGTTGGATAAAGTTTGGTTTGGACGCCTTCGACTTTCGTGATATGCACTTCTTTCAGGTGGACCTCTGCACTCCACCCTGCTCTACTACATTA
>NW_016984241.1:0-556 GCF_001483705.2 Eufriesea mexicana | reverse complement strand
CGTCATGTTGGGATATGCTGCGTCTGTTTAAGATAGATTAGGTCAGGTTGGGAGAGGTTGTCTGCGGCTCCTGTGCGATTCACAGCAATGCGGTTGATTTCTGCGCACTACTATGCGCTAGTACATTCCGGTTGACTCTGTGGTAGCCGGCACTAGTGGCTTCGTCATGTTGGGTTGGGTTATGCTACGTTTGTTTATGTTACGTTTGATTGGGTTAGGAAAGTCTGCTTTGACTTTTGTGCTATTCACTGCTATTCGGTGGTGTTCTGCGCTCTAATGTGTTCTAGTACGTGCTATGCTTGGCTCTATGGGGCCAGCAAAATTGTTCTCGTCACATTATGTTCAGCTACAATACGTTTCGATGTGTTAGGTTAGGCCAAGTTAGTTCGGGTTATGCTTGACTCTTGTGCTATACACTTCAGTGTGATAGAATTCTGTGCTCCGCTGAGCTCTACTGTTTTCTCCCCAGCAATGGGAATGCCAGCAATATTGTTCTCGGCACGTTAGGTAAAGTTATGCTGCATTTGATTAGTTCAGTTTGGGTTAATTTCGGTAA
>NW_016984240.1:0-607 GCF_001483705.2 Eufriesea mexicana | reverse complement strand
AATGCTATCCTTACCAAACCCAGACTAACCTGACCTAACCAAGCTTAACGTAACCCAAACTAAATTACCGAGACCGCTATTGCTAGCCTCCACAGAGCCAATCAGAATATGCTAGAGCACAGAAGAGCACAGTCATCCACCGAATTGCAGTGCATAGCGCAATAGTAAAAGCTATTCGATCCAAGCCTATCATAACCTGACCTAACCAAAGGCAACCTAACTTAACCTAACACGACACGCCCACTATTTCTGTCCTCCCCTAGGCAGAGCACAGCATAGTAGGGCGCAGTCGACCAGAGAAATCCACCGAAAGGCAGTATGCGGCTATAAAGTCAAAGGAACCCTATCCTAACCTAACCAATCGTAACTCCACCAAGTGTAACAAACCTCAACCATGTGTGACGCCCCACAGAACGCTGGCCTCCACAGAGGCAAGCAGAGTATAGCAGAGCAATGTAGGGCACAGAAATCTGCAGAATAGCAGCGTATAGTACAATACTTAAAGCTTTAGCGACCAAGCCTAGCAAAACCTTGCCTAACAAAGCGTAACATAACTCAATCTAACATGCGGAGACCACTACACCCGACGTCCGCAGACGCAGGCGGT
>NW_016984239.1:0-1167 GCF_001483705.2 Eufriesea mexicana | reverse complement strand
CAGTAGGGCGCAGAGGTCCGCAGCATTGCAGTGCAAAGCACAGACGTCAGACGTATCCAAGCCGAACCTGACCTAACCTAACCTAACCAAATATGGCCGAACTCAAAATGACATGTCGATACAAATGTTGCTCGCCTTCCCAGCGCCAAGCGGAACATATAAGATCACAGTAGACTAAAGACATCCACCCAGAAGGAGCGTATTGCACAAGACTCAAAGCTAACGTCTCTGAGCCTAACCAATCGTAACGTAACTGAGCGAAACCTAACTCAACCAAAGGTGGCGCGACCACTATTGCTGGCCTCCACAGAGCCAAGTAGAACGTAGCAAATCACCGTAGACCGCACGATGCCTCCAAACTGCACTGTACATGGCAAAGGTCAAAGATATCCTAACCGAACCTGACTTATTCTAGCGTTACCAAACATGAAACAACATTTCCTAACGAGCCGAGTCCGCTACAGTTGGCCTCTCCATCGCCAAGCAGAACGTGTTAGAGGCGCGTACAGCTCAGGAGCTCACAGAACGGTAACGTACGGCAGAAAAGTCAAAGCTATCCTAACTTAACCGGGACTAGTCTAACCTAACCAAGCGTAACGTAACTGAACCTAGCGTGACGAGACCACTATTTCTGGCATGCCCAGAGCCGCGCGGTGCGTGTTTGAGCACTGTGGAGCGCAGAAATCCACCGAATAGCCGTATAGAGCACGGAAGTCATTCTCCTATCCTGACCAAGCGTGACACGATCAAACGTAACGTAACACAACCTGGCGTGCCAGGACAAGTATTGCTGGCATCAGGAGAGCGAATCAGAGTATAGCAGACAAGTGTAGGTAGCTGAAATCGACCGAATGGCGGTGTACAGCACAAAAGTAGAAGCAACCCAAACCAAACACACCAAACTTAACCAAACGCAACGTAACAGAACATAAATTGCCGCGGCCACAATTCCTGGCGCCCCAGACACAAACGGAGTGTGATCGCGCACAGTGCAGCGCAGAGATCCATAGAATTTCAGTAAGTAGCACAAAAGATAAAGCTACTCTAGCTTAACGCATCGTAACGTAACCCAACCAAACGTATTCTGACTCAACCTAACTTGCTGCGATCACTATTACTGGCCTCTCGAGTGTCGAGCAGGGTATAGTAGTGAAATGCAGAGCGCAG
>NW_016984238.1:0-492 GCF_001483705.2 Eufriesea mexicana | reverse complement strand
AATAATATTGAGTTTTCCAGCCAGATTCTGTAGCATTTCGATGGCTATATCGTGCCAATAATATCTATCGTCCTTATTTATGCAAGAAAGGTATGTCTCCACGGTATAAGTCGAAAATGTCAGTAAAATTGAATTTTCCAGCCGTATTGGGTAGCAATGCAATGGCTACAGCACGCCAATAGAATCTTTCCTCATTACTTATGCAGGAAAGGTAGCTCACCACGATATTAGTCGAAAATGTCCATAAAATTGAATTTTCCAGCCAGATTCTATGAATTTTCCAGCCAGATTCTATAGCATTGCAGTGGCTACAGCACGCCAATAGAATCTTTCCCAATTATTAATGCAGGAAAGGCAGCTCACCACGATATTAGTCCAAGATATCCATAAGATCGTGTTTTCCAGCCAGATTCTATACCTTTCCTATGCCTGTAACACGCCAATAGAATGTTTCTACCATATTTATACAAGAAGGTTTGCTGACCACGATGT
>NW_016984237.1:0-688 GCF_001483705.2 Eufriesea mexicana | reverse complement strand
TTCCACACGTTGTGTTGCGTTGCTCTACGTTTGCATAGGTTAGGCGTGGTCTGGTTATGTCAGCTTATGTTTGACTTTTGTGCTATATACTGCAATGCGGTGGATTTCTGCGCTCTGTTGTGCTCTAGTGTATTTTGCTCTACTCTGCGGAGGACAGCAATACAGGTCTCGACTAGCTAGGTTAGGTATTCCACGATCGGTTAGGTTAGGTTGTGGCAAGTTAGCTTACGAAATATTCGTCTTTTGTGCTACACACAGCTATTTGGCGACTGTCTACGCTCTACGTAGCTCTACTATACCCTGGCCGACACTGGGGTGGCCAGTAATAGCGGTATCGGCACGTTAGTTTGTGCTAGGCTACGTTCGGTTAGGTTATATTAGTTTGGCTTAGGTTTGCATTGCACTGACTTTCGCGGTATAGGCTGTTTTACGGTGAACTTCAGCGCTCTGCTATGTTCTGGTATGCTCCGCTCGGCTCTGAGGATACCGGCAGCAGTGGTCTCGGCACAGTAGGTTGTGGTAAGACACGATTGGCTATGTCACCTTTGCTTTCATTAGGTTCGGATAACATCGACTTTTCTGCTATTCACTGCAATTCCATGGATTCCTGCGCTCTACTCCTCTTTAATATGCTCTGCTTGACTCTGCGGAGGCCAGAAATTCTGGTTGCGGCAGGCTAGGTTGAGTA
>NW_016984236.1:277-540 GCF_001483705.2 Eufriesea mexicana | reverse complement strand
GTCCTGTAATGATAGTCTGTGCTAGGCTACGCTTGGTAATTTTGCGAGTAGTTAGGTTAGGAGGTGGTAGATATGACTTCTGTGCTATACTCCAGTTTTCGTAGGATTTCTACTCTCTACATTGCTCTACTGTGTCCTGCTCGACTCTGGGGCAACCTGTAATAGTGGTATCGGCACTTCAGGTTGACTTAGGCTACGTACAGTTAGGTTATGTAAGTTTGGGTTGGGTTAGGATTGCTTTGACATTCGTGGTTAGACTGCAG
>NW_016984236.1:0-248 GCF_001483705.2 Eufriesea mexicana | reverse complement strand
TTCTGCTTGGCTCTGATGAGGCCAGAAACAGTGGTGCCGACACGTCAGGTTTTGATGGATAACGTTTGGATGTATTACGTTTGGTTAGGCTAGGATATGGTATCTACGACCTTTATGCCATACACTTCGATACTCTAGACTTCTGCTCTCTACACGGCTTTAATGTGCTCTGCTAGCCTCTGAGAAGGGCAGTAACAGATGCCTCGGCACGTTAGGTACAGTTAGGTTACGTTTGGTTACGTTACGTT
>NW_016984235.1:0-526 GCF_001483705.2 Eufriesea mexicana | reverse complement strand
TGTAAGAAAGTTTGCTTACCACAATATTAGCCGGAAATGTCGATAGAATTGAGTTTTTCAGCCGCATTCTATAGCATTGCAATGGCTACAGCTCGCGAATAGTACCTTTCCTCCTCGTTTATGCAAGAAAGTTAGCTCACCACGATATTAGCCGAAAATGTCGATAAAATTGAACTTTCCAGCCATGTTCTATATCATTGCGGTGGCTATAACACGCCAATTGGATCTTTGCTCCTTATTTATACAATGAAGATAGCTCACCACGATATTAGTCGAAAATGGCAATAAAATTGTGTTTTCCAAACACATTCAGTATCACTGCAATGGCTATAGCACGCCAATAGAATTATCCCTCCTTATTTATGCAAGAAAGGTGGCTCACTACGATGTTAGACGAAAATGTCAATAAATTTGAATTTCCCAAGCACATTCGATATCAATGCAATGGCTATAGTACGCCAAAATTGTCTTGTCTCCATATATATGCAAAAGAGTTAGCTCACCACAATATTAGCCGGAAATGACA
>NW_016984234.1:0-361 GCF_001483705.2 Eufriesea mexicana | reverse complement strand
ACTGAACAAAACCAAACATAGCCTATCTCAACCTAACCTGCCGAGACCGCTTTTGCTGCCCCCTCAGAGGCAAGCAGGACGTAGTAGAGTACAGTAGATCGCAGAAATCCACCGCGTTGCAGCGTACTGCACAAAAGATAAAGACACACTGTCCAAACATTGCCTAACCCAACCTTACCGAACGTAACCTGACAGCACAGAACGACCGAGACCACTATTGCTGGCATTCCCGGAGCCAAGCTGTAAATATTAAAGCACCCTAGGGTGCAGATATTCACCTAGTGGCAGGCTATATCAATAAAGTAAAATCCATCCTCTCCTAGCTCAACCAACGCCAACATAACCGAACGTAACCCAACTC
>NW_016984233.1:0-286 GCF_001483705.2 Eufriesea mexicana | reverse complement strand
CAGCCATCTACTTGCCAGAGAATAGGTCTAGTCGAAATCTATAATTCGGTATAGCTTGGTGAATAGGTCGCCTTAAGCCTTCAACCAATGGCAAGTACAGCCATCTACTTGCCAGCGAATAGGTCTATTCAAAATATATAACCAGTTATAGCTTGGTGAATAGATCGCCCAACGTCATAAGTCCAATGGCAAGTACATTCATCTACTTGCCGGAGAATAGGTTTATGCAAAGTCTATATTCCGTTATAGCTTGGTGAATAGGTCGCATTACGCCTTCAACCAATGG
>NW_016984232.1:2980-3209 GCF_001483705.2 Eufriesea mexicana | reverse complement strand
AAATAAGGAGGATAGATTCTATTGGCGTGCTATAGCCATTGTTATGCAATAGAGCCTGACTGGGAAGGACAATCTTATTTACAATTTCGACTAATATCTTCATGAGCAAGCTTTCTAGCATAAATAAGGAGGAAAGATACTTTTGACGTGCTGTGCCACGGCAATGCAATAGAACCATACATGAAAGTTCAATTTTATAGGTATTTTCGACTAATATCGTTGTGAGCAA
>NW_016984232.1:0-376 GCF_001483705.2 Eufriesea mexicana | reverse complement strand
TCAATCTTATTTACAATTTCGACTAATATCTTCATGAGCAAGCTTTCTTGCATAAATAAGGAGGAAAGATACTTTTGACGTGCTGTGCCACGGCAATGCAATAGAACCATACATGAAAGTTCAATTTTATTGGCATTTTCGACTAATATCGTTGTGAGCAAACTTTATTGCATAAATAAGGAGGAAATATCCTATTGGCGAGCTATAGACATTGCTGTGCAATAGGGTCGGTGTGGAATGTTCAATTCAATCGATATTTTTGACTAATATCGTGGTGAACAAATTTCCTCGCATAAGTAAGGCGGATGAATAATATTGGCGTGATATAGACATTGCGTTCCAACAGAATCTGACTGGAAAGTACAATTTCATTGAC
>NW_016984231.1:0-1051 GCF_001483705.2 Eufriesea mexicana | reverse complement strand
TCTACTTGGCCCTGGCGCATTCAGCAATAGTGGTCACGGCGCGTCAGGATTAGTTAGATTGCGTTTGCTTATATTTCGTTTGGACAGGTTAGAATAGGATAGCTGCGACTTTAGTGGTATACGCACCTAATCTGTGGATCTCTGCCCTCTACTGTATTCTGGTGCTCTCTGCTTGGTACTGGGGACGCCAGAAATAATGGTCTCTTCTCGTTAGGTTTAGTTAGTCTACGTTTGGTTAGGTTAGGTTTGGTCAGGTAAGCCTAGGACATCTCTGACGTTTGTGCTATACGCTCCTCTTAGGAGGCTTTCTGCGCTCTGCTGTGCTCTATCAAATTTTATTTGGCTCTGGGGAATCCAGAAATAGTGGTCTCAGCACATTAGGTTTTGTTAGGTTGCTTTCGGTTATATTTCGTTTTGAGATGTAAGTATATTTAAGCTGTGACTTTTGTGCTGTACTCTGCTAATCGGCGCATTTATACGCTCTACACTACTCTACTATACTCTGCTCCCCTCTGGGGTTGCCAGTAATAGTGGTGCAGGTACGTTAGCTTGATTCAGGTTACGTTTGGCTATTCTCCGGTTGGTTAGGGTAGGAGAGTATATTTTCGACTTTTGTGCTATACACTGCTATCCGGAGAGCTCCTGCTCAATACTGTTCTTTAATATATTCAATTCTGTTCTTTAATATGCTCTGCTTGTCTCCGGGGAGGCCAGCAATGGCGGTCTCTGCACGCTAGGTTGAGTTAGGTTACGTTCGGTTGTGTCACAATTGGTTATGTTAGGAAGGGATGGCCTTAACTTTTGCGCTATATACTGCCATTCGGTGTATTTCTCCGCTACACTTTGCAGTACTCTACTCTGCACGACCCTTGCGAGCGCTGAAATTGTGGTTGTGGCACGTAAGTTTGAGTGAGGTTACGTTCGGTTATGCTAGGTTTCGTAGAGTTTGGTTGAGGTAACATTGACTTTTGTGGTGCATATTGCCACTTAATGGACTTCTGCGCTCTTGTGAGCGCCATCACACTATGATTGTCACTGTGGACGCCAGGAA
>NW_016984230.1:0-985 GCF_001483705.2 Eufriesea mexicana | reverse complement strand
GCTAGAGTGCGCCGTTGAATAATGTACTATGTGCCTTACTGTCAATGCTATGTATCTATAGCTGTATCCGTACTAAGCTTTGATTACTCTTGAATTGATGCGAAACTTACGTTATCAGTGGACAAATGAGTACAGCGGCAAATGTGATGAGAATATGACGGAATTCAGCACGGTTTCGCCAGTTGTTAATATCTCGAGCAGTAATCCGTCAGTCCTTTGCCATTCTGGAATCGCAATTTGATATAATTCATCACTGAACAGAATAATGCAACGCCTGCAGTCCTGTGTTAGTTGATGTAAGATCTACCGCACTGGGAATTGGAAATGTTTCTGGCCATAACTGGTGTATACGTAGATTATTCTAGAACTACTGTGGACCCTATATCATCAGTGAAGGAATTATTCGAACGGCTACAGTACTGTGATGATGGCTGTAATTGGAACTGTGTAACGGAGTTGCGTTTTGCCACTCGATAATTGCAATGGAAAGTAAATCGTCACTGAACAGAGCTATACATCGGCTGCAGTGCGCTGCTGATGGATGTACTGACAAACATTTTCTGAGTTGCAAATGTCTCTTGATATTACTCATGTATAAATTGACTATTCTAGGACGGCAGTAATATATAAATCACCATTGAACGGATCAATCCAATTCTACAGTGCCACGTTGGTGGCTGCACTACGAACAGTACTTACAATTACATATATCCTTATCCATAACCGTAATATACATTGATCATCCTAGACCTGATTTCGAATTTACATCGCTAGTGTACAGATAAATCAAATTCTACAATGGTCTGTTGATGGATGTACAAAGAACCCCACATAATAATATAACTATCTCTAGCGATAACCGTATAATACATTGATCATTCTACACTTGCTTTGCAATTTAAAACATCAGTGAATAAAGTAGTCCAGCGGCTACGGTACTGTGATGATGGCTGTGCTCAATACCGTTTCGGCAATGGTTAATATC
>NW_016984229.1:0-1719 GCF_001483705.2 Eufriesea mexicana | reverse complement strand
ACGCTTGGTCATGTTAGGTTTTGTTGGGTTTGGTGGGGATAGCTTTGACTTTTGCGCTATACGTTGCTATTCTGTCGACTTCAGGGTCCTACATAGCTCTGCTACGCTCTGCTTGTCTCTAGTGAGGCCAGCGGTACAGGTCGTGGCTCCCCAGGTTGTGTTACGTTACGTCTGGGCATATTAAATTTGAATATGTACGGAAGTGATAGCTTTGACTTTTGCGTTGTACACTGCTATTCGGTGGGTTGCGGCGCTTTACGGCGCTCTAGTATATTCTGCATGGCGATGAGGAGACGAGCAATTGTGGTCTCGGCACGTTAGGTTGAGTTATGTTATGTTTGGCTTGGCTAGGTTGGGTTAGGTTTAGCTAGTACAGCTGTGACTTTTGTGCTGAACGCAGCTGCTCGAGCAATTTCTGCGCTCTGCAATGCCCTAATAGACTCTCCTTGCCTGTGGGGAGTCCAGCAATAGTGGTCGTGACACGCTTGGCTGAGTTAGGTTACATTCGGCTTTGTTAGGGTAGGTTAAGTTTGGTTAGGGTGGCATTGACGTTCGTGCTACACACTGCTATTCGGTGGACTTCTGCGCTCTACCCTGCTGTTATATGCTCTGCTTGGCTTGGAGAGGACATCAACGGTGGTCTCGCCATGTTACCTTGTGTTCTGTTACGTTTGTTTATGATACGATTTGTTAGGTTAGGAAAGTTTAGCATTAACTTCTGTGGCATACTCTGCCATTCGGTGGTTTCCAGCTCTCCACTGTGCTCTAGTATGTTCTGTTTGGCTCCGAGGAGGCCAGAAATGGTGACGGCGGCATGCTAGGTTGAGCTAGACTACGTTTGGCTTGTTTAGGTTAGCATGAGTTAGGTTTTGACGGCTTTAACTTTTCCGCTATGCAATGCTATTCTGTGGACTTCAACGCCCTACTCTCGTCTGATATGCTCTGCATGACTCTGTAGGCGCCAGGCATGGTCGTCGCGGAACGATAGGTTGTGATAGATTACGCTTGGCTAAGTTAGGTTGCGTTGGATTAGTTATGGACACCTTAGACTTTTGAGATAGACACTGCTATTCTATAGCCCTCTGCGCTCTATATTGCGCTATCAAACTCTGCTTGTCTTCGGGGACACCAGGGAGAGTGGTCGCGGCACTTTGCATTGAGTTATACAATGTTCGGTTTTGTAAGGTTTATTTAGGTTAGCTAGATTGGTTAGCTTTGCCTCTTGTCCTATACGCTTCTGTCCCGTATATCTCTGAGCTCTTCTGTGCTCTAATATGCCATGCTTGGATCTGTGCAGGCAGCAATAGTGGTCTGGGCATGTTAGCTCGAGCTCTGCTACGTTCGGTGTCGTTACGGTAGATTAGCCTAGGAAAGAGTAGCTTTAACCTTGGTGCTGTGTACTGCTATACGGTGGATGTCAGAGAAACAGTGTGCTGTAATTTGTTCCGGACATCTCCGTGCAGGCCCGCAATAGTGGTCGTGGCATGTTTGGATGAGGCACGTTACGTTTTGTTTGGCTAAATTAGGCTAAGTTTGGTTGGGATGTCTATGACTTTTATGCTATACACTGCTATTCGTTGGATTTCTGCACCCTATGTTGCTCTACTATACTATGCTTGACTCTCGGGAGGCCAGCAACAGTGGTCTCAGCACATAACGTGGAGACCCTCTATGTCGGATTAGGCTTTGTTTGCTCGGGTAAGGTTTGGATGATATTGA
>NW_016984228.1:0-758 GCF_001483705.2 Eufriesea mexicana | reverse complement strand
GGAAAATTCAATTTTACTGACATTTTCGATTTATATCGTAGTGACCTACCTTTCTTGCATAAATAAGGCGGAAAGATTCTGTTGGCCTGCTGTAGGAATTGCAATGAAATGGAATCTTGCTGGAAAACTCAATCTTATTGACATTTTCGACTAATATCGTATTGTGCTACCTTTCCTGCATAAACAATGAGGAAAGATTATATTGTCGTGCTATAGCCATCGCAATGCTATAGATTCTCGATGGAAAATACAGTTTTGTTATCATTTTCGACTAATATCGTGGTGAGACAACTTTCTTGCATAAATTAGGAAGAAGGACTCAATGGGTGCTTTATAGCCATTGCAATGCTATTGAATCTGCATGGAAAATTCAATTTTTTTGACATTTTCGCCTAATATCATGGTGAGCTTTCTTTCGTGCATAAATAAGGAGGGAAAGTTCTTCTGGCGTGCTATTGCGATTGCAATGATATGGAGTCTGCGTGAAAAATTCAATTTTACTGACATTTTCGACTAATATCGTGGTGAGCAAAGTCTCTTGCATAAATAAGGATGGAAGATTCTATTGACGTGCTATATCCTCTGCAATGCTATAGAATCTGGCTGGAAGGTTCAATTTTATTGACATTTTCGGCCAGTATCGTTGTGAGCCAACTTCCTTGCATGGGTATTGAGGATAGATCCTTTTGGCGTGGTATGGCCATTGCAATGCACTGGAATCTAGCTGGAAAATACAGTTTTATTGACACCTTCGAATA
>NW_016984227.1:0-688 GCF_001483705.2 Eufriesea mexicana | reverse complement strand
GCAATGACTAGAGCACGCCAACAGAAAGTTTCATCCTTACTTACGAAAGGAAGTTCGCTCACCTCGATATCAGTCGAAAATGTCAACAAAATTAAATTTTCCAGCCACATTCTATAACATTGCAATGGGTATAGCACTCAAAAAGCATCTTTCCTCCTCACTTTCGCAAGGAAGTTAGCTCACCACGATATTAGTCGAAAATGTCAGTAATATTGAATTTGCCACACAGATTCTATAGCGTTGCCATGGCAATAGCACGCCAATAGAATCTTTCCTCCTTATTTATGCAAGAAAGTTTGCTCACAGCGATACTAGCCGAAAATGTCAATAAAATTGGTATAAAATTGGATTTTCCAGCCAGATTCTACAGCATTGCCATGGATATATCACGCCAATTGAATCCTTCCACCTTATTTATGAAAGAAAGACAGCTCACCATTATACTAGTCGAAAATGTCAATAAATTTGAATTTTTTGACCGCATTCAATATCATTGCAAAGGCTATAGCAAGCAAATAGTATCTTTCCCCCTTACTTATGCAAGGAAGTTAGGTCACCGGATATTAGTCGAAAATGTCAATAAAATTTTATTTTCCAGGAGGATTCTAAACCATGTAATGCCCACAGCACGCCAATAGAATCGTTCCTCCTTAGTTATGCAAGGAAGATAACTCACAGAGATATTAGC
>NW_016984226.1:0-1047 GCF_001483705.2 Eufriesea mexicana | reverse complement strand
AAAAAACTCTATACTTCTTTCATCCCGCACTCTTTGACACGGGAAGAAACGAACATCGTCCAACGCCCCATTTGCACCGCTGTTTCCGTAAATAGCTAATGGTTCGGGAACACTCCTCAACGATAGGTGTCATGTTTCTTTCGGGGCAAGCACTAAACTAACAAGACGACTCCACTACACTCAGGCACCTCTCCTTTAACGTTTCCATGGTTCTCCTAAAATATGTCTTCTATCAATCATGGTCTTCCTGAGATTCCATTCTACATGCATGATGATCATAGACAAACGACAGTTACGAAACGCATCAAACTACTTCCAAAGAGTTACTGCCATTCACAAAATACACATATCAGAGAAATTCCACATATTGAAACGCAAGACACATCGGAAGAAATTGAACGACAAACAATATATTAATGCTCTTTATACCATAGTACAAAAAAAAGCGATAACTAAATTACATCACAAAAAACTCAAAGAATGCACCTTCGGACAGCATGCGCGTGAAAAAGTACGAACAAACCTATAAACGGGTAAAAGAACACATACAATATATAAAATTTCGCGTAACGACAAATTGGAAAGTGGACAAAAATTGCTGCAAGCCACAGTGAGCTTTCACGGACCAATGATTTTTAGATCTATTCGAATGGCAACGTGTGTGCTTCAGATCATCTATGGAAGACAGACAATATACGAGGAAGCCCGAATCGAACGCGGTTGCAACATTGTGATGGCCGCATGCAGTTGTGTTCTGTGTGTGAATCGCGTGGGCGTACCACAAGTGGTTCGCCCTCTACAGGGTCACAAAGAGCGAAAATATACACGATAGATTTTGGTTACTGCGAGAGTTTTCAGGCGTTGCTGTGAGCTTTCTAGCGTGAGTTGAAGCGCGAGCTTTTAACACGAGAGAGCTTACGGTGTGGGCTACACGTGTGGGTCGTTGAAGTGAGCTTTCGAGGTATCGTGTTTTTTTGGTCGGTCCGAGAGGCAAGGTATCCGACTCAGTCACAGTGCGAAAACTGGGATTTTTGTGAGGTGTCCGAA
>NW_016984225.1:0-643 GCF_001483705.2 Eufriesea mexicana | reverse complement strand
CTGACCTGACCTGACTGACCTGACCTGACAAGGCCTGTCGTGACCTGACCTGACCTGACCTGATCTGACCTGACATGACCCGATCTAACTTGACCTGACTTTCCCCGACCTGGCCTGACCTGAACTGACCTGAACTGACATCATCTGATCTGATCTGACCTGACATGTCCTGGGCTGACCTGACCTGACCTGACCTGACTTGACCTGACCTAACCAGACCTGGCCTGACCTGACCAGCCCCGACCTCCTGACCTGACCTGTTGTGACCTGACATGACATGATCTGCTCCGAAGTGAACTGACCTGAACTGACCTGACCTGACCAGACATGATCTGGCCTGGCCTGAACTTACCGAACCTGACCTGACCTGACATGACCTGACCTGAACTGACCTAACCGGACCCGATCTGACATGGGATGACCTGACCTGACTGATCTGACCTGACCTGACCTGACCATATATGATCGGGCCCGACCTGGCCTGACCTGAACTGTCCGGACTCATCTGACCTGACCTGACCTGGCCTGACCTGGCCTGACCCGGACTGACGTTACCTGACTGATCTGACCTGACCTGACCTGATCGTATATGATCTGGCCTGACATGGCCTGACCTGAACTGACCTGAACTGACAGCATCTGA
>NW_016984224.1:0-237 GCF_001483705.2 Eufriesea mexicana | reverse complement strand
CAACCTAACATGTCGCGGCCACCATTGCTGCCCTCCCGGTGGACAAGCAGATGCTATTACAGCAACGCATAGCGCATATGTCGCCCGAATAGCAGTGTATAGTACCAAAGACGAAGCCATCCTAAGCAAACTAAATCAAACCTAGCCTAACCAAACGCAACATAACTCAACAATACCTGCATCGCCCGCTATTGCTGGCGTCCCCAGAGACAAGCAGATGCTAGTAGAGGAACATAT
>NW_016984223.1:0-483 GCF_001483705.2 Eufriesea mexicana | reverse complement strand
CCCTGATGTTTGTACTATACATTGCTATTCGGCGGATTTCCGCGCTCTACAGTGCTCTAATGCATTCTGCTGGGCTCTGCCGATGCTAGAAATGGAGGTCTCTGCTAGCTAGGCATAGCAATTTTACGTTTGGTTCGGTTGGGTTAGGTCTGGTTTGGCAGGGATGTCTTTCACTTTTGTGGTACACATTGCCATCTAGTGGCTTTCTGCCCTCTACTTTGCTCTACTGTACTCTGCTAGAATCTGGGCAGGCCAGCAATAGTGGTCGCGGCACGATAGGTTTTGTTAGTCCACGTTTGTTTATGCCACAATAGATTAGGTTAGGACAGCGTAGCTACGACTTTTTTGCCGGACCCCGTTATTCGGGGGATTTCTAGGCTCCACATTGCCCTACTGCTATACCCTGCTCTAGTAGTGGCGTCTGCACGTTGGTTTGTGATTGAAAACATTTGGGTGTGTCACAATAGGTAGGGTTAGGAGAGG
>NW_016984222.1:0-520 GCF_001483705.2 Eufriesea mexicana | reverse complement strand
TGGCAGGGAAACGTGTTAAACTTAAACCTAAATGTCCTACTTATTGCACTTTTCTTTTCTTTGCTATCTATCTAAATTGTAAAACACTCTGTTTCCTATGATTTTTCTTCTCTTTCTTTTTCGCTATCCCTTCCTCCCTCCGTCTTCTCCTTCTTTCCAAGTCGCCCCTTTTCCCTTCTAGCATCATCTTTTTCAGTCCCGCTAGTCCCTCTCCGTCATCTCCCAACAGCTCCTTTATACTGTATCCTCTTCGCACCCCACACTCTATTACATATTCTATCGTTTCTTCTTCCCTTTCACATATTCTGCACATTCTGTCTTCCTTCTGCTTCAACATCTGTCTGCCCCTGCTCTCGTTTCCACACCTGAATCTTGCTAGCAGCATTCTGTCCTTCTTTTCTCTCCCGTCCCTCAGGTACCGCGGTAATTTTTCTGTCCTCATTTCTTTACACATTGGATTATATTTCGATGTCTTTATCTATTCCTTTCTCTCTTCTTTTCTCTTCTCCCTTATTCTTCC
>NW_016984221.1:0-917 GCF_001483705.2 Eufriesea mexicana | reverse complement strand
CCACTAGTGTGCTATACTTGGATCTGGAGAGGACAGCAGTATAGGTCGTGGCACGCTAGGTTGTGTTACATTACGCTTGGTTATGTTACGGTTAGATAGGTTAGGATAGGATGGCTTCGACTTAAGTGCTATGGTGTGATATAAGGTGGACTTCTGCTCCCTACAGTGCTTTAACATTTTCAGCTTGGCTCTGCCAAGGCCAGCAATAGTGGTCTCGGCACGTCATGTTTGGTCAGGTTACGTTCGGTTAGGTAGATTTAGGCTAAGTTTGGGCAGGATAGCTTCAACTTATGTGCTGTACACTGCTGTACGGTGGATTTATGCGCTCTACTACGCTCCAGTATGACATGCTTGGCTCTGGGGCTGCCAGAAATAGTGGCTGCTGCACGTCAGGGTAAGCTAGGGGAAGTTTGGTTATGTTCCAATTCTTTAGGTTAGGAGACGATAGCGAGGGTTTTAGTGCTATTGTCTGCTATTAGGTGGATCTCAGCACCCTACAGTGCTATGATATTTTCAGCTTGGCAATGGGATGCCAGCAATGGTGGTCTCGGCTCGTTATGTCCCGCAATGTTACGCCCGGATAGGTTGGGTTAGGCCAAATTAGGTTAGTACAACTTCAACTTTTGCGCTGTACTCATCTATGCGCTGCATTTATGCATTCTGCTGTGCTCTAGTATGTCCTGGTTGGCTCTGTGGATGGCAGCAATAGTGGTCGCGGCTCCTCATGTTGAGTTATGCTCCACTTGGTGAGGCTATATTTGTCTGGGTTAGGATTGGGTAACATTGTCTTTTACGTTACAGTCTGAGATTCCATGCATTTCTGCCCTCCACTCTCCCCTAAAACATTCTGCGTTGCCCTGGGAGACCAGCAATCGTGATCGCGTTACGTTAGGCTTAGTTAGGTTACGTTTGGTTGC
>NW_016984220.1:0-835 GCF_001483705.2 Eufriesea mexicana | reverse complement strand
GCACACTGGAGGGCAGAAGTCCACCGAATAGCAGTATATCGCACAAGAGTCAAAGCTATCCTGCCCTAGCACATCCAAACTTAACATAGTCAAACGTAACATCACTCAACCTAGCAGCCCCAGCCACTATTGCTGGCCTCTACAGAATCGAGCAGAAATTACTAGAGGACAGCAGGGCGCAGAAGTCCTTAGAATCTCAGTGTACAGCACAAAAGTCATATCTATCCACGCCTACCCCGAGCTAACGTTACCTAACCAAATGTACCATACCTCAAAGTTACGTGCCGCGGCCGCTATTGCTCGCCGCCATATAGACGAGCAGAGTGTAGTACAGGAATGTAGAGAGCAGAAATCCAACGAATAGCAGTGTATAGCACAAGTGCCGGTCCTAACCTGACCAAACAGAACGTAACATAACTCACCCAAACGTGCCGATGTCACTATTGCTGGCCTCCCAAGAGAAAAGCAGAAAATATTAGAACACAGTAGGGCGCAGAAATTCTCGGATTGCAGCGTATAGCAAAAAAGCCTGAACTATCATGACCCAACATCAGCTAATGGAACACAACCAAACGTAACATAGCTCAACCTTACGTACCGCGACCACTATTTCTGGCCGCCCCAGACAGAAGAAGAAAATGCTAGAGCACAGCAGAGAGCAGAAATCCACCGCATTGCAGTGTATAGCAGAAAAGTCGTACATATCCTGACCTAACTTGACCAAACCTAACCTAACCATGCGTAGTGTAACTCAACACAACGTGACGAGACTGATATTTCTGGCCTCCCAGAGACAAGTAGAGCATATTAGAGCACATTAGGGCGCAGATATCCA
>NW_016984219.1:0-569 GCF_001483705.2 Eufriesea mexicana | reverse complement strand
GCAGGTAAGGTTTAGTTATGTTACGCTCGGTTATGTTACGGTTGGTTTGGGTAGGAGATGATAGCGTTGACTATAGTGTTATAGTATGCTATTCGGTAGATTTCTGCGCTTCGCCCTACAGTGCTCTAATATTTTCAGCTTGGCCCTGTGCAAGCTATCGATTGTGGCCTCGGCACGTTATGATGATTCAGGTTACGTGCACTTATGTAGGGCATGGCTAATTTTGGTGAGGGTAGCATCAACTTTTGCGCTGTACACTGCTATTGGGTGTATTTCTGCGCACTACTGTCCTCTAGTATGTCCTGCTTGACTCTGAGGAGGGAAGGAATGGCGCTCTCGACACGATAGTTTGAGATAGGCTATGTTGGGCTATGTCCTTTTGGTCCGGGTAAGGTTCGGGTAGCCATGATCTTTCTGATACACAATGCTATTTGACGGTTACCTGCGGTCTACTCTCCACTAATGTAATCCGCTTGGCTCTGGGGAGACCAGCAATAATGGTCGCTACACGTTAGGTTGAGTTATGTAACGTTCGGTTATGCTTCGGTTGCTGATGTTAGGAGAGGATA
>NW_016984218.1:0-1160 GCF_001483705.2 Eufriesea mexicana | reverse complement strand
CGTACTATCGCCATTGCAGTGCTATTGTATCTGACTGGAAAATATAATTTTATTAACATTTTCTTCGAATATCGTGGCGAGCTAACTTTCTTGCATACATAAGTAGGAAAAATTCCATTGGCGTGCTATAACCATTGCAGTGCTATGGAATCTGTCTGGAAATTTCAATTTTATTCTCATATACGACCATTGCGGTGGTGAGCTAACTTTCTTGCGTAAATAAGGCGGAAGAATTCCATTGGCGTGCTATAGCCACCGCAGTGCTACAGAATCTTGGAGGAAAATATAATTATATTGACAAGTTCGACTAATATCGGGGTGAGCAACTTTCTTGCATAAATAAGGAGGAAATATTCTATAGGCGTGCTATAGCAATTGCAATGATATAGAGTCTGGATGGAAGATTCAATTTTATTATCATTTTCGGCTAATGTCGTGGTGGGCTAACTTTCTTACATAAATTATTTGGAAAGATTCTATTGGCGTGCTGTAGCCTTTGCAATGCTATAGAATCTTGCTGGAACAATAAGTTTTATTGACATTTTCGACTAATATAGTGGCGAGCTTGCTTTCTATCATAAATAAGGAGGAAAGATTCTATAGTCGTGCTGTAGCCATTGCAATGCTACAGAATCTGGTTGGAAAATTAAATTTTATTGACATTTTCGACTAATATCGTGATGAACTGACCTTCTTGTATAAATAAGCAGGAAAGATTCTATTGGCGTGCTATAGCCATTGCAATGCTATTGAATGTGGCTCGAAGATTCAATTTCATTCATATTTTCGACTCATATCATGGTGAGCTATCTTTCTTGCATAAATAAGGAGGATGCATTCTATTGGCATGCTACAGAAATTGCAGCTCTATAGAATCTGTCTGGAAAATTCAATTTTATTTACATATTCCACTAATATCATTGCGAGCCGACTATCTTGCATAAATATGGAGCAAAGATTCCATTGGTGCGCAATTGCCATTACAATGCTATAGAATACTGCTGGGAAATTTAATTTTACTGGCATTTTCGAATAATACTGTGGTGACCGATCTTTCATGCATAAATATGGAGGAAAGATTTTATTGGTGTGCTATGGCCATTGCAGTGCTATAGAATCTGGCTGGAAAATTCAATTTTTTTGACATTTTCGACTAATAT
>NW_016984217.1:0-563 GCF_001483705.2 Eufriesea mexicana | reverse complement strand
GGTACTAAAGTAAAAGCTGCCCTCTCCTAACCAAACCAACCGTAATACAACCGAACGTGAGCTCTCTCAACCTATCGTGACGCGAACACTATTGCCGGCTTCCCCAGAGTCAAGCAGAGAATATTACAGTCCTGTATCGCGCAGAAATGCACCTAATAGCAGAATATGGCACTAAAGTTAAAGCTACCCTCTCCAAACATAGCCAATCGTATCATAATCAAACGTAGCCTCACTCGTCCTAGCTTGCCGCGACCACTATTGCAGACCTCCCCAGAGCCAAGTAGAACACATTAGTGGATAGTAGATCGCAGAAATCCATAGAATCGCAGTGTATATCCGAAGAGTCGAAGCTACCCAAGCCTAAACCGGACCGACGGAACATAACCAAACGTAGCCTAACACGGCCTAACGTGCCGAGGCCGCTATTACTGCCGTCTCCAGTGCCAAGCAGGACACACTAGTGCACTGTAGGGCGCAGATACCCACCTAATAGGACACTATAGCGCTAAAGTCAAAGCTATCCACTGCTAACCAAACCAACCGTAAAATAACCAAACGCAACA
>NW_016984216.1:0-624 GCF_001483705.2 Eufriesea mexicana | reverse complement strand
CAGATACCCAAGTGGAGTATACAGGAGCGCAACCGAGCGCAGAAACCCACCGAATAGCAGTGTTCAACACAAAAGCAAAGCCGTCCTAGCGAAACGTATCCTTACCTAACCTAGCCAAACGTAACCTAACTAAACATATCGTGCCACGACCGCCACTGCAAGCCTCCCCAGGTTCGAGCAGAGTGTAGTAGAGCAACATATAGCGCACGAATCCACAGAGTAGCAGTGTATAGCACAATAGTCAAGGCTATCCTTTCCTAACCTAACCAAATTCACAAGCGGACGTTACGAAATCCAGCCTGACGTGCCACGACCACAGTTGCTGGTCACCGCAGAGACAAGCAGATGCTAGTACAGCAATGCAGAGCGCAGATGTCGACCGAATAGCAGTTTATAGCGCAATGGTCAAAGCCATATTAACCACACTTGGCCACATCTAAACTGACCGAGCGAAACGTAGCTCAACCAATCCTGTCACGACAGCTATTGCTGGCCTCCCCAGAGACAAGCAGACGCTGGTAGTGCAATGCATTTTACAGATATCGACCGAACAGCGGTGTTCAGCGCAAAAGTCGATGCTACCCTACGGTAGCCTAACCAACCATAACATTACTAAACGTATCC
>NW_016984215.1:0-2256 GCF_001483705.2 Eufriesea mexicana | reverse complement strand
ACAACCTAACGTGCCTCGGCCACCTTTTCTGGAATTCCCCTGGCAAAGCAGTGAAAAGTAGATTACAGCAGAGCGCAGAAATGCATCGGACAGCAGAGTACAGCGCGAATGACGTAGCTATCCTTTCCTAACATATGCACACGTGACCTTACCAAACGCAGCCTAACTGAATCTACGTCGCCGAGACTGCAATTCCTGGCCTCTCAAACGCCAAGCATAGAACATTAGAGCCCAGTAGAGCGCGGAAATCCTTCGAATCGCAGTGTATAGCACAAAAGTCAAACTTACTCTATCACAACCTAACCAAACTTAACCGATGCAAATGTAACCTAACCCATCCTAACGTACCGGGACCGCTATTGTTGCCCCTCATCAGTGCCAATCAGAACATATTATATGAGAGAAGAGTTCGGAAATCCATAGGATAGCAGTGTACAGCACAAAAGCCATAGCAACTCCAAAAAAACTTATCCTAAACTACCCTAACCGAAACGTAAGTTAACGCAACCTAGCTCACCGCGACCACCATCGCTGGCGTCCGCAGGGACAAGCAGAGCACGATAGAGCAGAGTTGAGCGCAGACGTCCACAGAATAGCAGTGTTGAGCACAACACTTAAAGCCAACCTTTTCTAACCTAACAAGTCGAGACACAGCCAAACGAAATGTAACACATATTAACGAGCCACGACCACTATTGCTGGTCTCCCCAGGTCTGAGCAGAGAGTAGTAGAGCACTGTAGAGCGCATAAGTCCCCCTAATAGCAGTGTATACCAAAAAAGTCAGAACCGTCCTCTCCTAGCCTAACCATACGTAACATACGCGAACGCAGAGTAGGCCAAACTGGGGTGACACTACCACTATTGCTGGCATCACGAGAGCGAATCAGAGTATAGCAGACCAATGTAGGACGCTGAAATCGACCGAATTGCAGTGAATAGTACAAAAGCCTGAGCTATCTCATCCTAACCTAACCAAACCTAACACAACCAGACGCAACATAACTCAGACAAACGTGCCGAGGCCAATACTGCTGTCCTACCCATAGTCTAGCAGAATATACTATAGCGCAGTATAGCGCAGGAAGCCACCATATAGCAGTGTATAGCACATAAGTGGAAGCCACCCTAACCAAACTTAACCTAACCTTACCTAACCAAATGTATCATAACCAATCGGGCGACGACCACTATTTCTGGCCCCGCCGGAAGCAATCGGTCGCTAGAAGAGCAGATATCGACCGAGTGGCAGTGCATAGCACAAAAGTGAAAGCCATCCCAACCAAACATAGCCCAACCTAACCTAAGCAAGCGTAAACTAGCTCAACCCAACGCGCCAGAACAATTGCTTGCCTCCCCACAGACAAGCCGATTCTTGTAGAGCAACGCAGAGCGCAGATATCGACCGAATAGCAGTGTATAGCACAAAATTCGCAGCTACCCTGATCAAACCTAACCCAACCTTGCCAAGCGGAACGTAACGTAACCGAATCTACCTTGCCGAGACCACTATTGCTGGCATTCCCAGAACCAAGCAGGGCTCATTAGAGCACCGTAGTGCGTAGAAATCAACCGTTCAGCGGTCTATAGCACGAAAGTCACAGCTATACTATCCTAACCCGGCCAAGCGTAACGTAACCAAATGCAACCTAACTCAGCCTAACGTGACGAGACCACTATTGCTGCCCTCGCCTGAGCCAAGTAGAACAAATGAGAGCGGAGTAGGGCGCAGATATCTACCGAATAGCAGTGTATAGCCCAAAAGTCAATGCTCTCCTATCCTATGCTCACCTATCATAACCAAACCAAACAAAACAAGACAGAACGTAACATATCTCAACCTATCGTGCCTAGACCACTATTGCTGACTTCACCAGAGCAAAACAGAACATACTGTATCACAGCAGAACGCAGGAATCCGCCGCACTGAAGTGCAAAGCACAAATTTCAAAGATATCCTGACCCAACATGACAAAGCCTAACCTTGCCATACAAAGCGCAACTCAAACTAACGTGACGAGACCGTTGCGGCTGACATCCACTGCGCCAAGCAGGTCATGTTAGAGCACAGTAGAGCGCAGAAATATACCGAATATCAGCGTATAACACTATAATCGGAGATATCTCCTAACATAACCATTCGTAGCATTATCGAACGTAGCTTAACTCAACCTAACGTACCGAGATCACTATTACTTGCCTCCACAGAGCCGAGCAGACTATACTAGAGCACAGTAGAGCGCAGTAATACACCGCAT
>NW_016984214.1:0-610 GCF_001483705.2 Eufriesea mexicana | reverse complement strand
GAATCTGTCCTCCTCATTTATGCAAGAAAGTTAGTTCACCACTATATTAGTCAAAAATGTCTACAAAATTGAATTTTCCAGCCGGATTCTATAGCTCTGCAATGGCTATAGCGCGTCAATAGAATCGGTCCTCCTTACTCATGCAAGAAAGTTACGTCACCACGATATTAGTCGAAATTGTGAATAAAATTGAATTTTCCAGCCTGTTTCTATAGCAATGAAATGGCTGTAGCACGCCAATAGAATCTGTCCCCCTTATTTATGCATGAAAGTTACGTCACCACGATATTAGTCGAAATTGTGAATAAAATTGAATTTTCCAGCCTGTTTCTATAGCAATGAAATGGCTGTAGCACGCCAATAGAATCTGTCCCCCTTATTTATGCATGAAAGTTACGTCACCACGATATTAGTCGAAATTGTGAATAAAATTGAATTTTCCAGCCTGTTTCTATAGCAATGAAATGGCTGTAGCACGCCAATAGAATCTGTCCCCCTTATTTATGCATGAAAGTTACGTCACCACGATATTAGTCGAAATTGTGAGTAAAATTGAATTTTCCAGCCGGATTCTATAGCATTGCAATGGTTATAGCACGCCAATAGAATC
>NW_016984213.1:0-302 GCF_001483705.2 Eufriesea mexicana | reverse complement strand
AACTAAATATAACGTGCCAGGAATACTACTTCTAGCAGCCTCAGAGGCAGGCAGAGGACATTACAGCAATGTAGAGCGCATAAATCCACCGAGTAGCTGTGTATATCACAGAAGTTGAAGCTTTCCTATCCTAACCTAACCAAACGTAACATAACCAAGCATAATCTAACTCAACCTAACGTGCTGAGACTACTATCGCAGCTCTCCCCTGAGTCAAGCAGAACATACTAGAGCACAGTAGAGCACATAAGTCCACCGTATGGCGGTGTGCAGCATGAGAGTCGATGCTATCCTGCACTATC
>NW_016984212.1:0-391 GCF_001483705.2 Eufriesea mexicana | reverse complement strand
CCTGCTATAGCTTGGTGAATAGATAGCCTTTCGCCTTCAATTTAATGACAAGTACAGCCACCTTCTTGCCAGATGATATATCTATTCAAAATATATATTCTGTTATAGCTTGGTGAATAGATCGCCCAACGCCTTCAATCCAGTGGCAAGTCCAGCCATCTACTTGCAGACAATAGGTATATAGAAAATCTATAATCTGTTATAGCTAAGGGAGTAGATCGCCTAACGCCTTCAATCCAATGGTAAGTACAGCCACCAAGTTGCCAGAGAATAGGTATATTCAAAATCTATAATCTGTTGCAGCTTGGTTAATAGGCCGCCTATCGTTTGCAAACAATGGCAAGTACGGCCATCTTCTTGCCAGAGAATAGATCTGTTCAAAATATATAAT
>NW_016984211.1:0-933 GCF_001483705.2 Eufriesea mexicana | reverse complement strand
CTCCGGCGGACGTCTGAGTGCAAAATTGCTCTACTATATGCTGCTTGGCTCCGCGGAAGCCAGAAGCAGTGGTCGCCGCTCGTAATGCTGAGATACGCTATGTCCCGTTATGTTGTGTTAGGCCAGCGAAGGATTACATATCTACGGCCTTTAGTGCTATTCACGGCAGTCCGGTGTTTCCTGCCCTCTACTGTGCTCTAGTACATTCTGCTTGTCTCTATGGATGTCAGCAATAGTGGTCTGGCCATGAGAGGTTTAGTTAGGCTTCGTTTGCATATGCTTTGATTTCGTACGTTAGGATAGGGTCCTTTGCCTTTTGTGCTATACAGCGATATTCGGTGGATCTCTGCGCCCTATTGTGGTCAAATATGCTCTCCTTGGCTGTGGGGAGACCAGCGATAGTTGCCTCGGCACGTTAGGTTGAGCTATGCTACGTTCCATTATAATACGTATGGCGACTGACAGAATAGCTTAGACTTTTGTGCCATACGCTACTGTACGGTGGGTTTCTGCGTTGTACAGCACTCTGATATGCTCTTTTTGGCCCTGGGGCGGTCTGTAATAGTCCTCCGGGCACGTCTGCTTGAGTTAGGTTCCGTTTCGTTTGATTAGATTAGGTAGGCTTGGTTAGGATTTCTTTGACTTTTGCGCTTTACACTGCTATTCGGTGGATACCTGCGCTCTACATTGCTCTACTATACACTGCTAAGCTCTTGCGAGGCGAGCAATAGCGGTCGCGGCACGTATGATTTATTTAGGTTACGCTTTGTTGGGTTAGGTTAGGTTACGTTTGGTAAGGGTTGCTTTGACTTTCGTGGTATACACTGCTATTCTGTACATTTCTGTGACCTGCTGTGCTCTGCCACGCTGTGGTTGTCTACGGGGAGGACAGGGGCATTGGCCGCTTTTAGTTATGCTGAGATATGCAACGTT
>NW_016984210.1:0-580 GCF_001483705.2 Eufriesea mexicana | reverse complement strand
ATCAAGAGTTATGACGTAAATACTGCACTTATGCATGGAAATTTGGACGAAGAATTGCACATGATGACTGATTGCATTAAAAAGAAAAGGGGACAAGAATGTAAATAAGAGGAGGGTATCTATGGGCTGAAGAAAGCTAGTAGGTGCTGAAATAAATATTTAACTGATACTTTGTCACAGATTGCCTTAAAACAGTGTGTACACGTTCCACGTCTATTCTTGACAAGGGAAGGAAACAATTCTCTATCCTGTGGCACACACGAGGACGATATGGCCGTAATCATCAGTGCAGACCTATTTGAAGAAAAACATATTAATGTGTTAAAAATTCATATCGATTTAAAGAAACCTGGTTTAAGGAAACCATTATTAGGCATAGAATTGAACTACAAATATAAAGAATTGTTCATTGGAGAAGAAAATTATATGAAACGCTTATTGAGTGCATATGGAATGAGTGATTGTAATGCAGGAGGTATTGATGCAAATTAGAAATAGAGCGAAAATGATGGCAGCCCGATGAGCCACGAAAAAAATTATCAAGGTCTGCTAGGAAGATTAATGTACCTAAGCGTACCAA
>NW_016984209.1:0-653 GCF_001483705.2 Eufriesea mexicana | reverse complement strand
TAGGAACACAAATATATTCGTCCATACATATATCCATACGCACATCCATAGATATATCCATACATACATCCGTACATACATCCATACTTCCATACATACATCCAACAGTCCATCCATCCATCCATACATCCATAAATTCATCAATACATACATCCATCCATCCATACATCCATACATATGTACATCCATACATCCACACATCCGTACAACCATACATTCGTACATAAATACATCCATGCAACCATACATCCATACGTCCATACATTCATAAATACATGCATCCACACACACATATATCCATATAACCGTCCAACCATGCAACCATCCATCCATACATACATCCATACGTTACATACATCCATACATCCTCACACTCATTCATCCATACATCTGTACATCAATACATCCATTCACGCATATATCCAGCCTACCACACATGCACCCAGCCATACATCCTTCCATCCATACACCCATACATCCATACATCCATTCAGATATACATCCATACAACCATACAAGCACCCATCCATACATCCATTGATCCATACATCGATACGTCCACACATCCACACATCCATAAATCCACCCACCCATACATCCATCCAACCATACATACGTCCATACATCCATCCATACATACATCCATACATCCA
>NW_016984208.1:0-297 GCF_001483705.2 Eufriesea mexicana | reverse complement strand
CTCTGGGAATGCCAGCAACAGTGGATTCGTCACGATATACTGAGCCATCTTACGCTCGGTTAGGCTGGGTTAGTCCATGTTTTGTTAGGGCAGCTTTAACTTTTATACTGTACACAGCCACTCGGTGTATTTCTGCGATCTACTGCGCTCTAGAATGTCCTGCTTGTCTCTGGAGTGGACAGCAATAGCGGCCTCTTGGGTAGCTTTGACTTTCCTGATATGCACAGCAATTGCGTGGATTTCAGAGTTCCACTGTCCACTAACGCGTTCTGGTAGGCTCTGTGGTGGCCAGCAGTG
>NW_016984207.1:4865-5153 GCF_001483705.2 Eufriesea mexicana | reverse complement strand
GATGATAATAAAATTGAATTTTCCAGCCTGATTCAAAAGCATGGCAACGGCTAGGGCAAGCCAATAGTGTGTTGCCTCCTTATTTATGCAAGAAAGTTAGCTCTCCACGATATTAGTTAAAAGTGTCAATAAAATTGAATCGGCCAGGCACATTCTATACCATTGCAATGGCTATAGGACTCCAAAAGGATCTTTCCTCCTTATTTATGCAAGAAAGTTAGCTCACCACGATATCAGTCGAAAATGTCAATGAAATTGAACTTTCCAGGAAGGTTCTATAGCATTGCA
>NW_016984207.1:0-313 GCF_001483705.2 Eufriesea mexicana | reverse complement strand
GCTCGCCACGAAATTAGTCGATAATGGCAATAAAATTGTATTTTCCAGGAAGATTCAATTGCATGGCATTGCCTATAGCACGCCAATAGAGACTATCCTACTTATATATGCGAGAATGTTATCTCACCACGATATTAGCCGAAAATGTAAATAAAATTGAATTTTCCAACCACACTCAATATCATTGCAATGTCTATGGCACGCCAATAGAGTCTACCCTGCTTATTTAGGCAAGAATGGCAGCTCACCGCGATAATAGTCGAAACTGTCAATAATATTGAACTTTCCAGCAGGATTCTATAGCATTGCAAAG
>NW_016984206.1:0-2741 GCF_001483705.2 Eufriesea mexicana | reverse complement strand
GAAAGACAAAGGACGTATCCGCTAGACGTCGAGAAATTAACAATTCACACAACAGTACTGCGTGCGGCCATCAACACAATACTACAGCCGTTCGATTAAGCTGTTCACCGAAGGTATGAATTCTGCACTCGTTCCGGAATTTTCAATGTACCCACCAGTTATTGCTAGAGGAACTTGCAATGCCCAGTACGGTAGATGGTACGTCCACCAATAGATCACTGTATCCGTTGCATTAAACAGTTCATTTATGATTAAAGTCGAATTGCAATTCTAGAGCGACAAAGGATCGACCGCTGTCCGCTCGACATATTAACAATTAACGAAACAGTACTAAGTACGGTCATCATCTCAGTACCATGGCCGTTTGACTAACATGTACATTGATAACTTAAATTTAGCAGCAATTCGAGAATATTCGAGACAGTGCACGGTGATGCCTACAGATGATTGCAAATGACAATACGGTACTTAGTACATTCATCAAGAGGGCGCAGCAGACGTTGATAAACCTGATCAATGATGATGTAAGTTTGATTACAACTCTGGGATGACAAAAGGGAGATCCGTTACATTTAGCGATGTCAACAACTTACCTAAAAGTACGGAATGCAGCCATTATCACAGTAGCTCAGCCGTTGGATTAATGTGCTCACTGATGATGTAAATTCCATTATAGTTGTGGAATAATCAATGTGTACATCAGTTATGTATGAAGGTACAATTCCCTGTACGGTAGAGTCCGCATTCTCCAATTCATCGCAGTAGCCGTTGGATTAACATTTTCAGTGACGATTTGTTTTCCGTGGTTCTTCTAGAATTATCAGTGAATGCAACAGATGTGCCCAGAGGCATTTACTATTCCCAGTACGGCGGTTGGTGCATCTGGCGAAAGTGCATTGTAGCCACTGGATTAATCTGTTCAATGATATTTTATATCATACTGCAATTCTAGATGGACAAAGGACTAAGCCATTATCCCTCGATGGTATAACGATTGACGAAACAGTACTGAGTACAGACGCCATCACATTGCTTTCGCCGCTGTATGAATATGTTCGCTGACAGTTTCAATTTAACAGCAACTCTAGAGTAATCAATGTATAGTGTGATAACGGCTAGAGATATACATATTGGCAGCACGGTGCTTAGTACATTCATCAACGGAGCACAGTAGCCGCTGAATTAACAACCTCAATGATGATGCAGGTTGGTAGCAATCCTAGAATGACAAAAGAGAGATCCATTACCCCTCGAGGGATTAACAACTAACAACACAGTATTAGGTAGAGTCATCATAACTGTACTCTGTGCGTTGTATAAATCTGTTCAGAGATGATACAAATTCCTAAGAAGTTCTAGAATTATCAATGTGTACGTCTGTTACGGCCGGAGAAATTTACAATTCCCAGTCCGGCAGATGATACGTCCACCAATAGAGAACTGTAGCCCTAGCTTTAAACTGTTCAGTCATGATCAAAGTCGTATTGCAATTCTAGAATTACAGAGGACGGACCGCTATCCGCTCGAGACATTAACAGTTGACGAAACTGTACCGAGTACGGCCATCATCACACTACTTTCGCAATTGACGTAATTTTTTCACTACGGCCGGAGAAATTTACAATTCCCAGTCCGGCAGATGATACGTCCACCAATAGAGAACTGTAGCCCTAGCTTTAAACTGTTCAGTCATGATCAAAGTCGTATTGCAATTCTAGAATTACAGAGGACGGACCGCTATCCGCTCGAGACATTAACAGTTGACGAAACTGTACCGAGTACGGCCATCATCACACTACTTTCGCAATTGACGTAATTTTTTCACATATATTTTGAGCCCAACAGTGATTATAGAATAATCAATATATAGTGCGCATATGGCTACAGATATTTACAATTGTGAGTACGGTATATAGTATATCCATCAACAGTGCACTATAGCCGATTGATTAACCTGTTCGATAATGATTTAGATTCTATAGCAAATCTAGAATAACAGAAGGCATATCAGCTATACCTCGAGGCATTAGGAATTGACGATATAGGCCTGAGTGCAGCCGCGAATACAGTACTTAGCAGTTGGAATAGTTTCTTCACCGACAACGTAAATTCAGCAGCAATTCGAGTATAATCAATGTGTAGCACGGTTATGGCTAGATACATTCAAAATTGACAGCACGGTACTTAGTGCACCCACCAGCAGGGCAATGTAGCCGTTGGATTGACATGTACAGTGATGATTTAGATACCGTAGAAATTGTAGGATGACAAAACATATATCCGTTAAAGCACTGGATTTTAACAATTGACGAAATTCTATTGAGTGCAGCCACCATCACATTACCTAAGATGTTGCATTAATTTTCTCTCCCGTAGCACAAATTCGACGGCAACTCTAGTACAGTCAATGTATAGTGTGGCTATGGCTAGAGATGTTTACAATTGACTGTACTGTACCGAGTACATACGACAACAGAGCACAGTAGCCGTTGGATTAACCAGCACAATTATGACTTGGATTGCACGGCAATTCTAGAATGACGAAGGAAGTATCCCCTACAGCTCGTGATATTGGCTGTTGACATAAATGTACTGAGCCATCACCACATTACTGCAGTTGTTGGATTAATCTGCTCACTGAGGACTTAAATTTCACAGAGGTTCTTGTGTATTCTATGTATACATCGGTTATGGCTAAAGATATGTACAATTCCGAGTACGCTAGTTGCTATATCCATCGA
>NW_016984205.1:0-308 GCF_001483705.2 Eufriesea mexicana | reverse complement strand
AGGAGAGATTCTACTGGCGAGATTTAGCCATTGCAATGATTAGGAATGTGACTATAAAACTCAGTATTAGTGACTCTCCCGGCTAATATCTGTGGTGAGCTATATTTGTGGCATAAGAAATGTGGAAAGATTCTATTGCCGTGCTATAGCCATTGCATTGATATAGAATGTCTTTGGAAAATTCAAATTTATTGACATTTTCGACTCACATCATTGTGAGCTAACTTTCTAGCATATATAAGGACGAAAGGTTAAATTCACTTGCTATAGTCGTCGCAATGCTATAAAATCTGGCTGGAAAGTCCAAT
>NW_016984204.1:0-480 GCF_001483705.2 Eufriesea mexicana | reverse complement strand
TATCGTGGTGAGCTGACAGCCTTGCATGTGTAAGGAGGAAAAATACTATTGCCGTGCTATCGCTATTACAATGCATTAGAATCTGCCTCGAAAAGTCAACCTTATTGGCATTTCCGGCACATATCGTGGAGAGGTTACATTCTTGCATAAATACGGAGGAAGGATTCTATTGGCCAGCTATGGCCATGCAATTCTATAGCATCTGGATGGAAAATTCAGTATCTGGATGGAAAATTCAGTTTTATTGACATTTTCGGCTAATATCGTGGTGAGCTGACATCCTTGCATAAATAAGGAGGAAAGATTCTATTGGCACGCTATACCCATACCAATGCTACAGAATCTGCGTCGAAAATTCAATTCTATTGTCATTTTCGAATAATATCGTGGTGAGGTGACTTTCTAGCGTAAATAATTAGGAAATATTCTATTGGCCAGTTATGGCCGTTGCAATTCTATAGTATCTGGATGGAAAATTCA
>NW_016984203.1:0-366 GCF_001483705.2 Eufriesea mexicana | reverse complement strand
AGCACAGATATCCATGGAATCGCAATGTAAAGCAGGAAAGTCAAAGCTAACCTAACCTAACCTGACCTAACCTAACTGAACGCAACCTATCACAACCTAGCCCGCCGAGATCTATATTGATGGCCTCCGCGGTGAAAAGCGGAATATCGCGGAGCACAGTTGAGCAAAGGAATCCACTGAATTGCAGTTTATATCAGAAAAGGCAAAGATATCCTGACCAAACCTAACCTAACCAAACCTAACCGAACGCAGCCTAACTCAACCTAACGTGCCGAGACCACCATTGCTCGCCTCTCGAGGGTCGAGCAGAGTATAGTAGAGGCAAGTAGAGCACCGAAAACCACCAGACGGCAATGTATAGCAAAA
>NW_016984202.1:0-533 GCF_001483705.2 Eufriesea mexicana | reverse complement strand
CTTACATCCATACAACCATACATCCATACATTCGTACATCCAAACGTCCATCCACACATACATACATACCTTAATCCATCAATACATCCATTCTTCCGTACATTCATTTATCCATACATCTGACCATCCGTACCTCAAACCATTCATACAAACATCCATCCATACGGCTATCAAACCATACATCCATCCATCCATACACCCATCGTTCCATACATCCATCCATCCATACAACCACCCATCCATACATTGATACATCCATAAATCCTATCATCCGTACTTCCAACCGTCGATGCATTTTTTTTTTCATACATACACCCATACACACATCCATACATACATAGGTCCATACAAACATACATACATCCATACACACATCCATACATACATCCATAGATCTATACATGCAGACATCCGTACATACATCCATACATACATCCACAGATCTATACATACAGACATCCGTACATACGTCCATACATCCATCCATACACCCAGCCATCCATGCACGCATCCGTTCGCACAACCATCCATCC
>NW_016984201.1:0-1224 GCF_001483705.2 Eufriesea mexicana | reverse complement strand
ACGAGGAGAAGGAAGAGAAGGAAAGGATCCGCAGTTTCCGCGATGCCGCAGTAATCACGACCAGCTAATTAGGGCGGTAATTTCTGCTAATTGCTTTCATTAGTACAGCCCGAACTGCCGTCTTCTTTATCGCCGATATAATTCTATAATTACATCGATTTCACGGCACCCATGTTTTATAACTGTGTCTGCCTCGCGTCAATTGGCCAACTTCGGGTCACGGTTTCCCAGCCACCGAATGCACAAGGCCCATGGCGTTTCCCCCGTGTCTGTCGGCCTTTTAATTAGCGCACGCTTAACTCTCTGCCCACTTTTTCTCCTTGGTACACCTTCGCGGAAATTCCCCTTCAGCGTCTGCATCCACGCTCGGAATTGCCCTCGACTGGCCCCGGGCAGCCTACGCGTTCGCGATATAGACGTTCCTCGCGACGATTATAGAAAAACGACTTAACGGCGTCATAGGTTAATAGCTTCCAAGTACAGCGTTCAACGGCTGTGATAAAACGGCAACCAGAAACCTTGGGGGAATTTTAAAAGCCTGATAGTTAAAGCGTTTTTGCTTTCCAATCATTCGACACGGTTGTTCCTTCGGTCATTGGAATAATTACTTGCCATGTCGTTTGTTACACGAGAACTATCGCCTAGGGACTGTTTAATTGGCAAATATGAGGAATAGGAGATGTTGTTTTATTCAAAAATGTACATTTATTACGAGCTAAATGGGACTGCAGTAGAGGATAAACTAGAAGACTAGACTGATAAATGATCTATGATTAGTCTATGATAACTCTTGCTAGAAACTCTGGAAAGGACTGTCCCACGACAGTCCATGCACTCTTATTTAACACGTTAACACGTTAAACGCCACGTCAGTTTTACGTGCTATTCCGTTCACTCCACAGTTAGCCGTCATGCAGGCCCTTCTAGGTCATATGGACCGGTGAGGCCTGAACGGAAAAGTCTAGGACCGGTCCCCAGGGACCGGTGTGGCGTTTAACGTGTTAGCCCATTCTACATCCCTGTAAGAAATTTACAAACGAGTTAATAGTATTGCGAGCTGGGAAGGACTCTAGTAAAGGAAACAGCATTAAGAACGTTATCGGGTCAAGCTTAAGCGTTTAGGGCATCATCTGGAGTGCATGCGGACGAACGGATGACCACGTGCAAGAATTGTACGGATGAGATATTTATGACCGGATCGAGTGCAAGCAATGAACGAAAGTC
>NW_016984200.1:0-570 GCF_001483705.2 Eufriesea mexicana | reverse complement strand
GGATGTATGGATGTATGAATGTATGGATGTATGGACGGTTCGATGTATGGATGGATGGATGTACGGATGTATGTATTATGGATGTATGCATGTATGTATGTATGTATGTATGAATGTATGGATGTCATAATGTTTGGATGTATGCATGAATGGATGTATGGATGTATATATGTATGGACGTATAGATTTATAGGTGTATGGATGTGTGGATGGATGGGTGTATTGATGGATGTATGTGTGGATTGCAGGATATATGGATGACTGGATGTATTGATGTACAGGTGTTTGGATGCATGAACGTATGATTGTTATGTATGGATGTATGGATGGATGGATGTATCCAATGATAGACGTACGAATGGGAGGATTTATGGATGTACGGATGTATGGATGTATGGATGGACGGATGGATGTATGGATGTGAGGATGTATGCATGTATGTATGTATGGATGTACGGATGTATGGATATTTGGATGGATGCATGGTTGTATGGATGTATGTACGTTTGGATGTACGCATGTGTGGATGCACGAATGTATGGATGTACGGATGTATGGATGTATGGACTT
>NW_016984199.1:0-1008 GCF_001483705.2 Eufriesea mexicana | reverse complement strand
CCCGACCTGACCTGACCTGAACGGAACTGACCCGTCATGACCTGACCCGACCTGACTTGACCTGACCTGTCCTGGTCTGACATTGCCTGGCCTGGCCTGGCCTGACGTGGCCTGACATTGCCTGGCCTTGCCTGACCTGCACTGAACTGACATGAACTGAATGCCCTGACCTGACTTGACCTGACCTGACCTGAACTGACCTGATGTGACCTGTCCTGTCCCGACCTGACCGGACCTGCCCTGAGACGACCTGAATTCACCAGACCTGAATTCACCTGGCCCGACCTGGAATGGCCTCACCTGACCTGACCTGAAAGGATCTGAACCCTCATGACCTGACCCGACCTGACCTGAACTGACCTGGCCTGACCTGACCTGACCTAACCTAACCAAACCCAACTTACACAAACTTTTCCTAACCTAACATAACGAAACCTAACCTAACATGACCTAACCTAACCTAGTAAACCTAGCTTAACCAAACCTAACATAACCTAACACAAGCAATACTAACCTAACCTAATTAAACCTAACCTTAGCTCATCTATCCTAACCTAACCTATCGTAAACTAACCTAACCTAGCCTAACCTAAGATAACCTAACCTGACCTGACCCGACCAGTCCTTACCTGACTTGACTTGACCTGACCTTACCTGGCATGACATGGCCTGGCCTGATGTGACCTGACCTATCCTGGCCTGACCTGACCGAACATGACCTCTCCTGACCTGACCTGACCTGACTTCACCTGTCCTGACATGGCCTAAACTGACCCGACATGGAATGTCCTGACCTGCCCTTGCCTGAACTGGCCTGACCTGTCGTGACCTTACCTGGCCTGGCCTGGGATGACCTGACCAGACATGACATGAGCTAACCTGACCTGGAATGGCCAGACATGGCCCGGCCTGGCCTGTTCTGACCTGACACGACCTGACTTGACATGACCTGACCTGGCCTGCCGTGGCCTGACATTTCCTGGCCTGTCCAGACCTGCACTGACATGA
>NW_016984198.1:0-993 GCF_001483705.2 Eufriesea mexicana | reverse complement strand
TTATGCAAGAAAGCTAGGTCACCACGATAGTAGTCGATAATGTCAAAAAATTGTATTTTCCAGTCAGATTCTATAGCATTTCCATGGCTATCGCACGCCAATAGATATTTCATCCCTATTTATGCAAATGGTTTTGCTCACCACGATATTAGACGAAAATGTCAATCAAATCGAATTCTCCAGTGATATTCTATGGAATTGCAGTGGGTATAGGGAGCCAATGGTATCTTTCCTCCTTATATACGCAAGAAAGATAGGTCGCAAAGGTATTAGCCGAAAATGTCAATGAAATTGAATTTTCCATTCAGACTCTATAGCATTGAAATGGCCATGGCGTGCCAATAGAATATTTCATCCTTACTTATGCAATACAGATATTTCACAATGATATTAGTCGAAAATGTCAATAAATATGTATTTTCCAGCCAGATTCTGTACCATTGCATTGTCTATGGCACGCCAATAGAATGTTTCATCCCTATGTATACAATTGGGATTGCTCACCGCGATATTATTCAAAGATGTCAGAAAAATTACATTTTCCTGCGAGATTTTTAAGCATTTCAATGGCTATAGCACGCCAGTAGAATCTTTCACCCTTATATATGCAAGAAAGTTTGTCCACCACGATATTAGTCGAAAACGTCAAGAAAATTGAATTTTCCATCAATATTCTATAGCATTGCAATGGCTATAGCACGCCAGTAGAATCGTTCCTCCTTATATATGCTAGAATGTTAGGCCACCACGATATCAGTCGAAAATGTCAATAAAATTGAATTTTCCAGCTATAAAATTGAATTTTCCAGCCAGATTCCATAGCATTCGAATGGCCATAGCGCGCAAATAGAATATTTCATTCTTATTTACGCAATTCAGTTATTTCACCACGATATTATTCGAAAATATCAATAAAAATGTATTTTCCATCAAGATTCTATAGCATTGCAATGGCTATGGCGCGCCGATAGTATATTTCTTGCTTATTTATGC
>NW_016984197.1:0-754 GCF_001483705.2 Eufriesea mexicana | reverse complement strand
CGTTAGGTGATCTATTCGTAAAACTATTGTAAGTTATAGATTTTGAATTGACCGATTTTATGGTGAGTGGATGGCTATACCTACCATTGGATTGAGAACGTTAGGTGATCTATTCATCACACTACAGCAGGTTATATATTTTGAATAGTCTTATTCTATGGTAAGTAGATGGCTATACCTACCATTGGATTTCGAACGTTAGGTGATCTATCCATCAAACTATAGCAGGTTATAGATTTTGAATAGACTAACACTATGGTAAGTAGATGGCTATATTTACCATTGAATTGGGAACGTTAGATGATCTATTCATCGAGTTATAACAGGTTATGAATTTTTAATAGACTTCTTCTATGGTAAGTAGACGGCTATACCTACCATTGGATTGAGAACGATAGATGATGTCTTCATCGAGTTACAACAGGTTATGTATTTTTAATACACTTATTCCATGGAAAGTAGATGGATATACCTATCATTGTATTCAGAACGTTAGGTGATCTATTCATCAAACTATAGCAGGTTATTGATTTTGAATAGACTTTTGGCTATACCTACCATTGGATTGAGAACGTTAGTTGATCTATTCATCAAATTATAGCAGGTTATAGATTTTGAATAGACTTATTCTATGGCAAGTAGATGGCTATACTTACCATTGGATTGAGAACGTTAGATAATCTATTCATCAAGTTATAACAGGTTATGAATTTTTAATAGACTTATTCTATGGTAAGTAGATGGCTATACCTAC
>NW_016984196.1:0-606 GCF_001483705.2 Eufriesea mexicana | reverse complement strand
ATATCATTATCTAACTAAACATAACCTAACCTAACCGAAATTAGCATAACTCAACGTAACGTGACGCGGCCACTGCAGCTCGCCTCCCGAGATTCGAGCGGTGAGTGATAGAGCAATGTAGAGTGCGGACATCCTGCGAATGTCAGTGCATAGCGCAAAGGTCAAAGAAGTCCTAACCAAGTCCTCCAAAGCTAACCCAACGAAACGTAACCTAATTCAAGCTGTCGTCCCGGCAGTCCCATTACTGGCAACCCCAGAGCCAACCGGGACATATCAGAGCGCAGGAGAGCGCAGAAACCAACCGCATTGCAATCTATATCGCAAAACTCAAAGATTCCATGGCCAATCTTAACATAACATAACCTAACACGACGTTCCGCCACCACATTTTCCGGCGCTGAAAGGGACAAGCAGAGTATGATAGAGCTCAGTGGAGCGCAGGAATCCAGAGCGTAGCAGAGCAGAGTACAAAAGTCAAAGATACCCTAGCCTAACCCAGGCCAACCTAACATTACCGTACGTAATCAAATCCGGCCTAACGTGCCGCGACCCGTAATGCTGGCCTCCACAGTGCCATGCAGAGCTTACTAGAGTATAGTAGATGGA
>NW_016984195.1:0-2662 GCF_001483705.2 Eufriesea mexicana | reverse complement strand
CCTCGGGAAGGAAGTTAGCACACCACGATATTAGTGGACAATGACAATAAAATTGAATTTTCCGTCCAGATTCTATAGCTTTGAAATGGTTATAGCTTGCCAATATAATCTTTCGTCCTTGTTTATGCAAGAAAGTCAGTTCACCACCATATTAGACGAAAATGTGAACAAAAATGAATTTTCCAGCCGGATTCT
Organism: Eufriesea mexicana; assembly: GCF_001483705.2. Classification (NCBI taxonomy): domain Eukaryota; kingdom Metazoa; phylum Arthropoda; class Insecta; order Hymenoptera; family Apidae; genus Eufriesea; species Eufriesea mexicana. The sequence goes on along the minus strand of NW_016984195.1, from coordinate 2,467 downwards.
GCAGCATTTCAGGGGGTATAGCACGCCAATACGATCCTTCCGACTTATTAATGCATGAAAGTTAGCTCACCGCGATATTAGACAAAAATGTGGATAAAATTAAATTTTCCAGACTGATTCTTCTGCATTGCGGTGGATATAGCATTCCAAAAGGACTTTTCCTCCTTACGTATGCAAGGAAGTTAGCTCACCACGGTATTAGTCGAAAATGTCAATAAAATTCAACTTTCCAGCCCGATTCTGCAGCATTGCAACAGCTATAGCAAGCAAAACGGATCTTTCCTCCATACTTAAGCCAGGAAGCTAGCTCACCATGATATTAGTCGAAAATGTCAATAAAATTGAACGTTCCGGATCGATTCTGCAGCATTGCAATGGCTATAGCACGCCAAAAGGATCTTTCCACCTTACGTATGCAAGGAAGTTGGCTCACCGCGAAATTAGTCAAAAATATCAAAAAAATTGAATTTTCCAGCAAGATTCTATAGCATTGCAATGCCTATAGCATGCGAACAGAATCTTTCCTCCTGATATATGGAAGAAAGTTAGCTCACCACCATATCGGTCGAAAATGTCAATAAAATTGAATCTGCCAGGCACATTCAATATCATTGCAATGGCTATAGCACGCCAGTAGAATCTTTCCCCCTTATTTATGCAAGAAAGGCAGCTCACCACAATATTAGACGAAAATGTCAATAAAATTGTATTTGCCGGAGAGATTCTATAGCATTGCAATGGTTATAGCTTGCCAGTATAATCTTTCCTCCTTGTTTATGCAAGAAAGTAAGCTCACCACGATATTTGTCGAAAATATCAATAAAACTGAATCTGCCAGGCACATTCTATATAATTGCAATGGCTATAGCACGCCAGTAGAATCTTTCCCCCTTATTTATGCAAGAAAGTCAGTTCACCACCATATTAGACAAAAATGTGGATAAAATTAAATTTTCCAGACTGATTCTTCTGCATTGCGGTGGATATAGCATTCCAAAAGGACTTTTCCTCCTTACGTATGCAAGGAAGTTAGCTCACCACGGTATTAGTCGAAAATGTCAATAAAATTCAACTTTCCAGTCCGATTCTGCTGCATTGAAACAGCTATAGCAAGCAAAACGGATCTTTCCTCCATACTTAAGCCAGCAAGCTAGCTCACCATAATATTAGTCGAAAATGTCAATAAAATTGAACGTTCCGGGTCGATTCTGCAGCATTGCAATGGCTATAGCACGCCAAAAGGATCTTTCCTCCTTACTTATGCAAGGAAGCTGGCCCACCACGATATTAGTCGAAAATGTCAATAAAATTGAATTTTCCAGCAAGATTCTATAGCATTGCAATGCCTATAGTATGCCAACAGAATCTTTCCTCCTGATATATTGAAGAATGTTGTCTCACCACCATATTAGTCGAAAATGTCAATAAAATTGATATTTCCCTCCAGATTCTTTGGCATTGCGATGGCAATAGCAGGCCAATAGAAACTTTCCGCCTTATTTACGCAGGAAAGATAGTTAACTACTATATTAGTCGAAAATGTAAGTAAAATTGAATCTGCCAGGCACATTCTATATCATTCCAGTGGTTATAGCCGGCCAAAGGTATCTTTCCTCCTTATTTATGCACGAAAAGTAGCGCAACACAATATTATTCGAAAATGTCAATAAAATATAATTTTCCGGCCAGATTCTATACCATTGCAATGGTTATAGCTTGCCAATATAATCTTTCGTCCTTGTTTATGCAAGAAAGGCAGCTCACAACAATATTAGACGAAAATGTCAATAAAAATGAATTTTCCAGCCGGATTCTGCAGCATTTCAGCGGGTATAGCACGCCAATGGAATCCTTCCCCCTTATTTATGCTATAAAGTTAGCTCACCGAGATATTAGACAATAATGAGAATAAAATTAAGTTTTCCAGACTGATTCTTCAGCATTGCGGTGGATATAGCACTCCAAAAGGACTTTTCCTCCTTACGTATACAAGGAAGTTAGCTCACCACGGAATTGGTCGAAAATATCAATATAATTGAAATTTCCAGCAAGATTCAATAGCATTGAAAAGCCTATAGCACGACAATAGAATCTTTCCTCCTTATTTATGCGAGAAAGTTAACTCACCACGATATTAGCCGAAAATGTCAATAAAATTGTATTTTCCATCCAGATTCTAAAGCATTGCAGTGGCTATAGTTCGCCAATAGAGTCCACCCTGCTTATTTAGGCAAGAAGGATTGCTCTCCACTTTAATAGTCGAAACTGTCAACAATATTGATCTTTCCAGCCAGATTCTATAGCATTGCGAAGCATATAGCACGACAATAGAATCTTTCCTCCTTATTTATACGAGCAAGTTAACTCACCACGATATCAGCCGAAATTGTGAATGAAATTGAAATTTCCTGCCAGATTCTACTGCATTGCAATGGCTATAGCGCTCCAGAAGGATCATTCCTCCTTA
>NW_016984194.1:4177-4401 GCF_001483705.2 Eufriesea mexicana | reverse complement strand
CGCCAGTAGAATCTACCCTCCTTATTTATGCAAGAAAGTCAGCTCACCACGATATTAGACGAAAATGTTAATATACTTGGACTTTCGAGTCAGATTCTGCTGCATTGCAATGGCCACTGCACGCCAAGAGTATCTTTCCACCTTTCTTGCGCGAGATAGTTAGCTCACCACGATATTAGTCGAAAATGTCAACAAAATTGTATTTTCCAGGCACAATCTATATC
>NW_016984194.1:0-221 GCF_001483705.2 Eufriesea mexicana | reverse complement strand
CAGCACTCAGAAAGCATCTTTCCTCCGTACTTATGCAAGGAAGTTAGCTCACCACGATATTAGTCGAAAATGACAATAAAATTGAATTTTCCTCCCAGATTCTACAGCATTGTTATGACTACTGCACGCCAACAGAATCTTTCCCCCTTATTTATGTTCGAAAGTTAGCTCACAACGATATTAGTCGAAAATGACAATAAAATCTTATTTTCCAGGAGGAT
>NW_016984193.1:0-798 GCF_001483705.2 Eufriesea mexicana | reverse complement strand
GGATTTCTGCGCTTTACTTTACCCAAATATGGACTGCTTGTCACCGGGGAGGCCAGCAATAGTTGTCGCGGCATGATAGATTGAGTTATGTTGGGTTTGGTTACATTAAAATTGAATAGGTTAGGAGAGGGTATCTCTCACTTTTGCGCTATACGCCGTTATTCATTGTATTTCTGCGCTCTACACTCCTGTAATGTGGTCTGCATGGACCTGGTGTGGATAGCAATAGGCTAGCAATAGGCGTCACGTCACGTTAGTTTCAGTTATGTTACGTATGGTTACGCTACGTTTGGCTAGGTTAGTAGAGGCTACTTTGGCTTTTGTGCTATACAATGCTTTCCCTGAATTTCTGCGCTCTAATGTGCTCTAATATGTTCTGCTCGGCTCTGGTCTGTCCAGTAATAGTGGTCTCAGCACGCTAGGCTGTGATAGGTGACGTTTCGCTAGGATAGGTGAGGAAGGTTCGGCTAGGACTTCTCTGACATTTGTGCTTTACGCTGCTATTTGTTGGATTTTTGGGCTCTACATTGCTCTACTGTACACTTCTCGACCCTGTGGTGCAAGCAATTGTGGTCCAGACACGTCAGGCTAAGTTAGGTTACGTTCGGTTTGGCTATGGTAGATTGCGGTTGGTAAGGATGCATTTGACTTTCGTAGAGTGCACTGTTGCTCCGTGGGTTTCTGCGATCTATACTGTTCTACCGTACCATGCGTGGATTCGGGGAGGCTAGGAGTAGCGGCCGTGGCACGTGACGTTGTTTTATGCTGCGTCTGGTTAGGTTAGATCAGGCCAGGTAA
>NW_016984192.1:0-5128 GCF_001483705.2 Eufriesea mexicana | reverse complement strand
CCTACGTTCATCCATCCATACGACCATGCATCCACACATCCACATATCCATAAACCCAACCACAAGAAATTCCATCTATCGATACATGCATCCATACAATCATCCATAGACATATACATCCATACATCCATCCATCCATACATCCATCCATCCATGCATCCATCCATCCATACATCCATCCATCGAAACATACTCCCATCCATGCATCCATACATCCATCCATCGAAACATACTCCCATCCATGCATCCATACATCCATCCATCGAAACATACTCCCATCCATGCATCCATACATCCATCCATCGAAACATACTCCCATCCATGCATCCATACATCCATCCATCGAAACATACTCCCATCCATGCATCCATACATCCATCCATCGAAACATACTCCCATCCATGCATCCATACATCCATCCATCGAAACATACTCCCATCCATGCATCCATACATCCATCCATCGAAACATACTCCCATCCATGCATCCATACATCCATCCATCGAAACATACTCCCATCCATGCATCCATACATCCATCCATCGAAACATACTCCCATCCATGCATCCATACATCCATCCATCGAAACATACTCCCATCCATGCATCCATACATCCATCCATCGAAACATACTCCCATCCATGCATCCATACATCCATCCATCGAAACATACTCCCATCCATGCATCCATACATCCATCCATCGAAACATACTCCCATCCATGCATCCATACATCCATCCATCGAAACATACTCCCATCCATGCATCCATACATCCATCCATCGAAACATACTCCCATCCATGCATCCATACATCCATCCATCGAAACATACTCCCATCCATGCATCCATACATCCATCCATCGAAACATACTCCCATCCATGCATCCATACATCCATCCATCGAAACATACTCCCATCCATGCATCCATACATCCATCCATCGAAACATACTCCCATCCATGCATCCATACATCCATCCATCGAAACATACTCCCATCCATGCATCCATACATCCATCCATCGAAACATACTCCCATCCATGCATCCATACATCCATCCATCGAAACATACTCCCATCCATGCATCCATACATCCATCCATCGAAACATACTCCCATCCATGCATCCATACATCCATCCATCGAAACATACTCCCATCCATGCATCCATACATCCATCCATCGAAACATACTCCCATCCATGCATCCATACATCCATCCATCGAAACATACTCCCATCCATGCATCCATACATCCATCCATCGAAACATACTCCCATCCATGCATCCATACATCCATCCATCGAAACATACTCCCATCCATGCATCCATACATCCATCCATCGAAACATACTCCCATCCATGCATCCATACATCCATCCATCGAAACATACTCCCATCCATGCATCCATACATCCATCCATCGAAACATACTCCCATCCATGCATCCATACATCCATCCATCGAAACATACTCCCATCCATGCATCCATACATCCATCCATCGAAACATACTCCCATCCATGCATCCATACATCCATCCATCGAAACATACTCCCATCCATGCATCCATACATCCATCCATCGAAACATACTCCCATCCATGCATCCATACATCCATCCATCGAAACATACTCCCATCCATGCATCCATACATCCATCCATCGAAACATACTCCCATCCATGCATCCATACATCCATCCATCGAAACATACTCCCATCCATGCATCCATACATCCATCCATCGAAACATACTCCCATCCATGCATCCATACATCCATCCATCGAAACATACTCCCATCCATGCATCCATACATCCATCCATCGAAACATACTCCCATCCATGCATCCATACATCCATCCATCGAAACATACTCCCATCCATGCATCCATACATCCATCCATCGAAACATACTCCCATCCATGCATCCATACATCCATCCATCGAAACATACTCCCATCCATGCATCCATACATCCATCCATCGAAACATACTCCCATCCATGCATCCATACATCCATCCATCGAAACATACTCCCATCCATGCATCCATACATCCATCCATCGAAACATACTCCCATCCATGCATCCATACATCCATCCATCGAAACATACTCCCATCCATGCATCCATACATCCATCCATCGAAACATACTCCCATCCATGCATCCATACATCCATCCATCGAAACATACTCCCATCCATGCATCCATACATCCATCCATCGAAACATACTCCCATCCATGCATCCATACATCCATCCATCGAAACATACTCCCATCCATGCATCCATACATCCATCCATCGAAACATACTCCCATCCATGCATCCATACATCCATCCATCGAAACATACTCCCATCCATGCATCCATACATCCATCCATCGAAACATACTCCCATCCATGCATCCATACATCCATCCATCGAAACATACTCCCATCCATGCATCCATACATCCATCCATCGAAACATACTCCCATCCATGCATCCATACATCCATCCATCGAAACATACTCCCATCCATGCATCCATACATCCATCCATCGAAACATACTCCCATCCATGCATCCATACATCCATCCATCGAAACATACTCCCATCCATGCATCCATACATCCATCCATCGAAACATACTCCCATCCATGCATCCATACATCCATCCATCGAAACATACTCCCATCCATGCATCCATACATCCATCCATCGAAACATACTCCCATCCATGCATCCATACATCCATCCATCGAAACATACTCCCATCCATGCATCCATACATCCATCCATCGAAACATACTCCCATCCATGCATCCATACATCCATCCATCGAAACATACTCCCATCCATGCATCCATACATCCATCCATCGAAACATACTCCCATCCATGCATCCATACATCCATCCATCGAAACATACTCCCATCCATGCATCCATACATCCATCCATCGAAACATACTCCCATCCATGCATCCATACATCCATCCATCGAAACATACTCCCATCCATGCATCCATACATCCATCCATCGAAACATACTCCCATCCATGCATCCATACATCCATCCATCGAAACATACTCCCATCCATGCATCCATACATCCATCCATCGAAACATACTCCCATCCATGCATCCATACATCCATCCATCGAAACATACTCCCATCCATGCATCCATACATCCATCCATCGAAACATACTCCCATCCATGCATCCATACATCCATCCATCGAAACATACTCCCATCCATGCATCCATACATCCATCCATCGAAACATACTCCCATCCATGCATCCATACATCCATCCATCGAAACATACTCCCATCCATGCATCCATACATCCATCCATCGAAACATACTCCCATCCATGCATCCATACATCCATCCATCGAAACATACTCCCATCCATGCATCCATACATCCATCCATCGAAACATACTCCCATCCATGCATCCATACATCCATCCATCGAAACATACTCCCATCCATGCATCCATACATCCATCCATCGAAACATACTCCCATCCATGCATCCATACATCCATCCATCGAAACATACTCCCATCCATGCATCCATACATCCATCCATCGAAACATACTCCCATCCATGCATCCATACATCCATCCATCGAAACATACTCCCATCCATGCATCCATACATCCATCCATCGAAACATACTCCCATCCATGCATCCATACATCCATCCATCGAAACATACTCCCATCCATGCATCCATACATCCATCCATCGAAACATACTCCCATCCATGCATCCATACATCCATCCATCGAAACATACTCCCATCCATGCATCCATACATCCATCCATCGAAACATACTCCCATCCATGCATCCATACATCCATCCATCGAAACATACTCCCATCCATGCATCCATACATCCATCCATCGAAACATACTCCCATCCATGCATCCATACATCCATCCATCGAAACATACTCCCATCCATGCATCCATACATCCATCCATCGAAACATACTCCCATCCATGCATCCATACATCCATCCATCGAAACATACTCCCATCCATGCATCCATACATCCATCCATCGAAACATACTCCCATCCATGCATCCATACATCCATCCATCGAAACATACTCCCATCCATGCATCCATACATCCATCCATCGAAACATACTCCCATCCATGCATCCATACATCCATCCATCGAAACATACTCCCATCCATGCATCCATACATCCATCCATCGAAACATACTCCCATCCATGCATCCATACATCCATCCATCGAAACATACTCCCATCCATGCATCCATACATCCATCCATCGAAACATACTCCCATCCATGCATCCATACATCCATCCATCGAAACATACTCCCATCCATGCATCCATACATCCATCCATCGAAACATACTCCCATCCATGCATCCATACATCCATCCATCGAAACATACTCCCATCCATGCATCCATACATCCATCCATCGAAACATACTCCCATCCATGCATCCATACATCCATCCATCGAAACATACTCCCATCCATGCATCCATACATCCATCCATCGAAACATACTCCCATCCATGCATCCATACATCCATCCATCGAAACATACTCCCATCCATGCATCCATACATCCATCCATCGAAACATACTCCCATCCATGCATCCATACATCCATCCATCGAAACATACTCCCATCCATGCATCCATACATCCATCCATCGAAACATACTCCCATCCATGCATCCATACATCCATCCATCGAAACATACTCCCATCCATGCATCCATACATCCATCCATCGAAACATACTCCCATCCATGCATCCATACATCCATCCATCGAAACATACTCCCATCCATGCATCCATACATCCATCCATCGAAACATACTCCCATCCATGCATCCATACATCCATCCATCGAAACATACTCCCATCCATGCATCCATACATCCATCCATCGAAACATACTCCCATCCATGCATCCATACATCCATCCATCCATACATCCATACGTACATCTATACATACATCCATACGTTCATCATCGATCCATACAACCATCCATTCATACATCCATGCATTCATCCATACTTACATTCATCCATCCATACACCCATACATCCACACATCCATGTATCCATAA
>NW_016984191.1:0-465 GCF_001483705.2 Eufriesea mexicana | reverse complement strand
TGTAGTAGAGGAACCTAGAGCGTAGGAATCCACTGAATAGCAGTGTATAGCACAAAAGCCAAAAGTCCCCTGTCCTATCCTGAGCAAGCGTAACGTAGCCAAACGTAACATACGCCAACCTAACGTGCCGAGACCAATATTGCTGTCCTCCCCAGAGGCGATCTGAATATACTAGAGCACAGTAGATCGCAGAAGTCTGTCGAATGACTGTGTATATCACAAAGGTCAAAGCTACCCTTACCAAACATATCTAAACCAAGCCTAACCAAACGTAAAAAAGTTCCACTCGTGTCGCGGCCACTTTAGCTAGCGTCCCCAGAATCAAGCAGAATATTCTAGATCACAGTAGGGCGCAGATGTCCATAGAAAAGCAGTGTGTAGCATAAGAGCTATAGCTACCCAAACCTAACATATGAAAGCTTAACACAGCAAAACGTAGCCTATCTCTACCTAACACGCTGCGGC
>NW_016984190.1:0-950 GCF_001483705.2 Eufriesea mexicana | reverse complement strand
TTCTGCACCCTATTGTACTACAACATATTCAGCTTGTCTCTGGGTAGGCCAGCATAAGTGGCACCGGCACGTTTCTTTGTGTTACGTTACGTTTGGTTAGGTTACGTTAGGTCAACTTGGGATAGGTTACGTTAGGTCAGCTTAGGCTAGGATAAATTTGACTTTTGTGCAATAAGCTGCAATACGGTGGGTTCCTGCGCACTACTGGGGTATAATATGTTCTGCTTTTCTCTGGGGATGTCTGAAATTGTGGCCGCGCCGCGTTAGGCTGTGCTAGATCACGTTAGGTTATGTTAGGTTAGTTTACGTTTGGTTAGGATGCCTTTCACTTCTGTGGTGTACACAGCTATTTTTTTGGCTCTCTGCATTCTACTTTGCTGTAGTCCATTCCGTTTGGCTCTGGCGAGGCCTGCAATGGTGTTCCCTTTACACTAGATTAAGTTAGGGTTCGTTTTGCAATATTACGTTAGGGTATGTTAGGGCAGGGTAATATTGCCTTTTGCGCCATTCTCTGCTATTCGGTGGGTTGCTAAGCCCTACGTTGCTCTACTGCGCCCTGCTAGACTCTATGGATGCCAGTAATGGCGATCGCGGAACGTTAGTTGACATATGTTACGTTTGGTTATGTTACGATTGATTTGGTTAAAAGAGGGTAGCATAGACTTTTGTGCCGTACCCTGCTATTCGGTGGACTTCTGCGCTCTGCTGTGCTCTAGTATGTTCTGCTTAATTCTAGGGTGGCCAGCGATAGTTGCCCCGGCACGTGAGGTTAAGCAATGTAACGTTTGCTAATATCAAGTTTGGAAGCGTTATCATAGGATAGAGTTGTCTTTTTTGCTATTCACTAAGGAGCGGTGGATTTCTACACTTTACATTGCTGTACTATGCTCTGCTGGTTTCTGGGATGGCCAGTAATAGTGGTCTTGGCACGTTAGCTAGAGATAGGCTTC
>NW_016984189.1:0-675 GCF_001483705.2 Eufriesea mexicana | reverse complement strand
CTGTAGAATATGCCTTGAATATTCAATCTTACTTACATTTTCGACTAATATCGTGGTGACCTACCTTTCTTGCATATGTAAGGAGGAAAGACAGTCCAGGCGACCTTTAGCCATTGCAATGCTATTGAACCTGTCTGGAACATTCAATTTTATTGACATTTTCGACTAATACCGAGATGCGCTAACTTTCTTCGATAAATGAGGGAAGAATATATTGCCGTGCTATAGCGATTGCAGTGCTATTGAATCTGCCTCGAATATTCAATTTCATTGACATTTTCGGCTAATATCTTGGTGAGCTTACTTTGTTGCATAAATAAGGTGGAAGAATTCTTATTGGCGTGCTATAACCCTTGCAGTGCTTTAGCATCTGGCACGAAAATTCAATTTCATTGACCTTTTCGACTAATATCGCGGTGAGCTAACCTTCTTGCATAAATAGGCAGGAAAGATTCTACTGGCGTGCTATAGCCATTCCAGTGCTATAGGATCTGGACGGAAAATTCAATTTTATTAACATTTTCGACTAATATCGTGGTGAGCTTACATTCTTGGATAAATAAGGAGGAAGGACTCTATTGACGTGCTATAGCCATTGCAATGCTGTAGAACCTGTCTGGAACATTCAGTTTTATTGACATTTTCGTCTAATATCGTGGCGAGCCAACTTTCATG
>NW_016984188.1:0-636 GCF_001483705.2 Eufriesea mexicana | reverse complement strand
CATAACTCTGCCTAATACGACCAGGCCACTATTGCTCGCCCCCACAGGTACAAGCAAAATGCACTAGAGCACAGCAGTGCGCTGAAATCCACCGCATTGCAGTCAATGGCACAAAAGCCGTAGATATCGTAACCCAACCAGACCTAACCTAACCTACCAGAACGTAGCATAGCTCAACGCAACATGCTGCGACCCGGGCTGCTGGCCGTCCCTGAGCCAAGTAGAGTATAGCAGATGAATGTAGATCACAGTTCCGAATATCTGTGTATAGCACAGAAGGCAAAGTAGCCTCTCTTAACCCAGCCATACTCAACATAACCATATGTAACCAAACAAAACCAGCCGAGACGCGACCACGATTGCTGGCCTCCACAAAGACAAGAGGCATGTGTTAGAGCACAGCGATGCGCCGAAACCCACCGCATTGCAGTGAACAGCACAAAAGTCCAAGACGTTCTAACGTAACCTGACCTAACCAAACCTACCCAAATGTAACCTAACTCAACTTGATGTGCCAAGACAACTATTGCTCAACCCGTCGGTGTCGAGCAGAGTATAGTAGAGCAATGGAAAGCGCAGAAATCATTCGCAAAGCAGAGTATACCATGAAAGTCGAAGATATCATGACCGAGCTTG
>NW_016984187.1:0-534 GCF_001483705.2 Eufriesea mexicana | reverse complement strand
GGATGGTTGGATGGGTGGATGTATGTATGTATGTATGCATGGATGTATGTATGGATGCATTAATGGCTGTATCTATGGATGTATGTATGGATGAGTGTATGGGCTTACGCATGGTTGTATGAATGTGTGTATGGACGTTGGTATGGATGTACGTATGGATGGATGAGTGCATGGATGGATGGATTTGTGGATGTATGGATGTGAGGATGTATGGATGTATGGATGGGTGGACGTAGGGATGGATGGATGTATGGATGGATGGATGTATAAATGTATGGTCGTTTGTGTGCATGGATGTATGTATGTATGGCAGTATTTGCGTTATGGATTTACGGATGTATGTATGCATGGGTGTATGGATTTAAGAATATATGGATGTACGGAGGCATGGTTGTATGTATTTGTGGGTGGACGAATGGATGGGTGAATGGCGGGAAGAATGGATGTATGTATGGATGCTTCTATGGATGTATGTATGGATGTATGGATGTATGTATGGACGTATGTATGGATGTACGTATGGATGGATGAGTG
>NW_016984186.1:0-319 GCF_001483705.2 Eufriesea mexicana | reverse complement strand
AGCATAGCTTTGACTTTCGTGCTGTAAACTGTTATTAGGTGGAATTTTGAGCTCTACTGTGCTTCACTAGGCTCTACTCGAACCCGGCGCGCCCAGAAATTGTGGTCAAGGTACGTAATTTTGAGTTCTGTTACGATTGGCGCTGTTACTATTCGTTAGGTTATGAAACGAGGGCTTTAACTCATGAGCAGTACACCGCCATTCGGTGTATTTCTGAGATCTACGGTGCTCTAATAAGTTCTGCTTTGCTCTGGGTATCTCAGTAACAGTGGTCTAGGCACGTTAGATTGTGTCAGGTTACGGCTGGTTATGTCATATT
>NW_016984185.1:269-544 GCF_001483705.2 Eufriesea mexicana | reverse complement strand
CATCCGTCCATTCATACCTCAATCCATCCATAAATCCATCAATCCAAACAACCATTCATCCATCCAAACATCCATCCATACATCGACCTTTCCACACATCCATCCATCCACACATCCACGCGTCCATACATCCACCCATCCATACATCCATCGAACCACACATCCATCCGCCCATACAAGCACCCATGCATACATCCATCGATCCATACATCTATACATCCATACATTCATACATCCACACATCCATAAGCCCATCCATCCATACATCCATACAA
>NW_016984185.1:0-221 GCF_001483705.2 Eufriesea mexicana | reverse complement strand
TCCATACATCCATCCACTCATCCATCCATCCATCCATACATCCATACAGATATACATAAATACATCCATACATCCGTATATCCATACATTCGTACATCCATACATTCGTACATCCATACGTCCATCCATCCATAGATCCATCCATACATACATTCATTCATACATCCCCACATCCATACTTCCATAAATTCTTCCATTCGTACGTCCATCATTCGATACAT
>NW_016984184.1:0-512 GCF_001483705.2 Eufriesea mexicana | reverse complement strand
TTTGCAAGAACCCCATTTTACAAATGACTTGTGACAAATATCTGTTAAATCAAACCCGACTTCAACAATTTTGAAATTTATTACAGAAGATGTCGTTTGAGACAATTTATTTCCTTCTCTTGATAAGATTGGCGATTGCCCTTACTTTCAATGACAAATATATTACTACATTGCATTTTACGTATACAATATATGTACATATCCATAAGAATTTCTGCCTCTGACACCATAACAGACTCTATACAGAAATTAGGTAAGCTAAGATAGTGTTTAACAGAAATTAAATAAATAGAATACCTTATACCGACTCAAACGTTTAAAAGAATTTATTCAAATCGTGGTTTAATTATATCCAGTATAGTATTAAATCAAAATATGATAATTATTTACAAAGCTGATAGTATATTTTTCATGTCGCGTCTTCTCTTCGACGATTAAACTAACCAAATTACATAACCTGACTCTATTCTCTTGGGACATGTAGGCGTGATTAATTTCGTGATTTCAAAATT
>NW_016984183.1:0-916 GCF_001483705.2 Eufriesea mexicana | reverse complement strand
GTCGAGCAGAGTATAGTAGAGCAATAAAGAGCGCAGGAATCCACCGAATAGCAGTGTATGGCAGAAAAGTCAAACTTACACTATCCTTACCTTAACTAACGTAACCGGACCAAACGTAACATAACTCAAACTAACGTATAGCTCTATTGCCGGCCTCTCAGCGACAAGCAGAGCATGTTATAGGAGAGTAAAGCGCAGGCGTCCAAAGAATGGCAGTGTATAACCGGAAAGTCAAAGCCATCCTATTCAAACCCTAACAATCCTAACCTAACAGAACGTAACCCAACACAACAATACGCGCCACGACCACAATTTCTGGAATTCCCAGTCAAATCAGAGAATATTAGATCGCAGTAGAGGCAGAAAACTTCCGAATACCGGTGTATAGCACATGAGTCAAATCTGTACTATCCTAATCCAGCCTAACGTAACATAACCCAACCTAACGTGCCGAGACCAGTACTGCTTGCATCCCCAGAGCCAAGCGGAATACACTAGAGCGCAGTGGAGCGCAGTAATCCACCGCATTGGAATGTGTAGCACAAAAGTCGAAGATATCCAAACCTGAGCAGGCCTAACCGAATCTAACCAAGCATAGAGTAGCTGAACATAACGTGCTGCGAACGCTATTGCTGGCTTCCCGAGGGACGAGCAGAAGGCGATAGAGCACAATAAAGCACGGAAGGCCATAGGACACCAGTGTTAATCACATAAGTCAAAGCTATCCTTACCTAGCCCGACATAACCATACCTAGTAACACGGAACGTAACACAACCTAACCTGCCGCGACCAGCTTTGCCACTCCCACGGGGCCAAGCAGAGCATAACAGAGGAGAGTAGTGCTCAGAAATGCATAAAATCGCAGTGCATAGCTGGAAAGTCGAAGCCATCCATACCCAACCAAAGCCAACATAA
>NW_016984182.1:0-945 GCF_001483705.2 Eufriesea mexicana | reverse complement strand
CTAACGTGTTCTGGTTGGCCCTGCGGAGGACAACAATTACGGGTGCGGCACGTTAGGTTGTGTTAGGTTACGTTTGGTTATGTTACGTTTGGCCAGGTTAGGAGAGGATGGCTTTGACTTTAGCGCTATAGTCCGCTATTGGCTGGATTTCTGCGCCCTATGTTGCTCTAGTGTTTTCAGCTTGGCTCTGGGAAGGCCAGAAATATTGGTCTCGTCACGTTATGCTGAGTTATACTACGGATGAATTAGTTAGGTTTGGTCAAATTTGATAAGGGCATGCTAGACTTTTCTGCTGTACACTGCAATGTGATGGATTCCTGCGCTTTGCTGCGCTCCAATATGTTCTGCTTGGCTCTCGGGAGACTAGCAACAGTGGTCTCGTCACGTTAGGTGCGTCTGGTTACGTTTGGATACGTTACGCTTTACTATGTTGGGATGCGATGGCTTTAGCTTTTGTAATATACTGCTACACGGTGGACTCCAACGCTCTAAATGGCTCTAGTATGGTCTGCTTGGCCCTGGGGGCCAGCAAAGGTGGTGCTGGCACGTTATTTCGTGTTATGCTACGTTTGGTTTGGTTAGCTTTGGTCAGGTAATGCCTGGGTATCGTCGACTTTGGAGCTATGCACAGCACTGCGAAGGATTTCTGCGCTCTACTGTGCTCTGGAATACTCTGCTTGGCTCTGGTGCGCCAGCAATTATGTTGTCGGCACTTTAGCTTGGGTTATGCTGCGTACGTACGTGTTACGTTTGGCTAGTGTAGGATGGGATAGCTTCGACTTTTGTGCTATACACTGTTGTTAGGTGAATTTCTGGGACCTATTGAGCTCTTGTATTTTCTGCTTTGCCCTGTGGAGTTCAGCAACAGTGCCGTGGAACGTTATGATTCGTTAGGCTAAATTATGTTTGGTTACATTCGCTTGGGTCAGGTTTGGTTAGCTTTGA
>NW_016984181.1:0-870 GCF_001483705.2 Eufriesea mexicana | reverse complement strand
TTTATGCGCTCCACTCTGCTCTGGTGTATTCTGCCAGACTTTGCGGAGGCTAGCACTGGCGATCAAGGCAGGATTGTCTCGCTAAGGCTACGTCGGTTATGTCACATTTTTTCAGGTTGTGATAGGATTGCTTTGACTTTTGTGGCGTATACTGCTGTTCGGTGGATTCCTGAGATCTTCATTACCTTCATTCATACCACACTCTGCTTCGCTCTGTGGATGTCAGCAATGTAGTTCGTGACATGATTGGTTGTACTCGGTTACGTTTGATTAAATTAGTGTAGCATATGTTTGGTTAGGATAGCTTTGACTTTTATGCTGTACACTGCTGTTAGGTGAATTTCTGCACCCCACGTTGCTCTACTATACAACGCTTGACTCTTTGATTGCCAGCAATAGTGGTCGCGTCACGTTTAGGCCAAGTGTTACGTTTGGCTTGGCTATGTCCGAATCGGTGTGGTTAGGATAGCTTTGCTTTTGTGTTGTCCACTGCTGTTCGGTCGATATCTGCTCTCTGGATTGCCATACTGCTTCTCTCTGTGGGGGCCTGCAATGGTGTACGTGGCTCGTTTGCTTGAGTTAGGTTACGTTTAGTTAGATTAGGTTAGGCTTTGCTTGGTTAGGATTTCTTCGGCCTTTGTACTATACACTTCGGTGGATATCTGCGCTCTACTGTGCTCTAGTACGCTCTGCTTGGCTCTGGGCGACAGCGATAGTGGTCTCGGCACGTCAGGTTGAGGCATGATACGTTTGGTTAAGATACGTTTGTCTAGGTTCGTTTAGGATAGCATTGACTTTTGTGCTATTCACCGCTATTCCGTGGATTGCTGTGCTCTATATTGCTGTAATATGATCTGCTTGGCTCTGCGG
>NW_016984180.1:0-1632 GCF_001483705.2 Eufriesea mexicana | reverse complement strand
TCCTACCGACACTATTTTGACGCTTATCGTAGTTAGGAATACTGTCGTCACGTGTTACGCATCTCGTCAGGACCGGGCCCTGTGACATGAGTTAAACTTACGCCTATGGTAACGTCTTTCGTTACCGCGACTGAAGATAGTGATTTCTATGAGTCATAGAAGAGTGGGAACAACGAGCGAACATGTCAGACGAAGTGAGCGGAATATCCCCTTTGCCCCACCGCCGATACATTTGTCATAAAACAATAACGCATAATGGCATTCATCTCAAGTTCAGGCGATTGTGCCTCGCGAAAATACGGCTTTACATTACAGCGTTTCAAGTCACGGTATTTGTAATATTTTAAATTATAATAATTTATACTTATACCAATTAATCAACTAATGTCATTTTTATGAGAGAAATTTTTATTTTTGACGGTGTCACTCTGCATTGGATTTATTTTTGCTTCGAGGAAAATTGATAAGCTGGATAGTTCCTCGTAACTGGCTGTGTGATGCAATGGACTGGTATCGTAGAGCCTATGGGAACTTTGCTGAAGGGTTCGTAAGGTCACATTTCAGTAGTCCAGTATGCATCACAGGAAAACTCGAGCTCCGTTTATACCGTTCAGAAATTTAAAATATAATTAAGAGTAGAAATTCTTGATGAAATTTATTAACCCGAGTTTACCACAAACTGGTCCTTTTGTCTCTTAGCATTAGTTTCATCCTGTTGGTACGTGGCGAAATATAAGCACTCTTGAAATTGGACGAACACACTTTTTATTTTACAAACGTACAGATCAAATGTGAAACAAAGGCTACGACGACGACGGCTCGAAAAACAAGCGAGGGTTCAGGAGACACGCGGTTCCCACGCCTAGCAAACCCCCATTCCCTTCAGGATATATTTAGTTCTTTTAGGTGACAATAAATGTAGCCGATTGTTCCAGTTAATTCTCAACACATCCTTATGTCCAGTTCGCTCGTCTTGTTCGGTTTATAGCTTTCCCCAACTCGTTCAATACCGCGCGTTGCTCCGAATTCACAATGAATGGACTGTCTGCCTCGTTTTTCGCGTTACACGGTACTTGTTAGAGACGAAGAAAGTTGCAATGTACTGTCCGAGTTTGACAAGTTAGTAATCGGAAAGAATGCGGGTTTAATCGGCCGTGACGTAAGTTGTTTAATTTTTCTAACGTAATCGCAATGATAGATCACAAGAATCTTTGTCACTGAAGTGTCATACTTACATCTAGAAAAGTATGAATAATTTAGAAATTCGGTAATTCTTTTGGAAGTTCAGATTCCTTCCTTCCTGGAATTCCTTCAAATTCCTGAAGAGAGTACTCTAACAAAATAGCTATGATAAATGTACATGCAACAAACGTGCTTATGATTTCCCAAAGAAGTTTCAATGGTCGAAAAAATAGGGAAAGTGGCTGCTGTAGATGATACATACCCTGAACTCCGTATCTCTTTCCAATGCGTGGGCAACCTTCACTGCTGACCATTGTCTTCCGGCGGGAGAAAGCCCTTCGTTGAAATTTTAGGAAGATATTGCCCATGTCCAAGGATAACAGCCACAGATGGGGATGCTTAGACGCCAAGCTGGGGTGGCTGGTTCGGAGCTCACAAGGAGAATGCAAG
>NW_016984179.1:0-1034 GCF_001483705.2 Eufriesea mexicana | reverse complement strand
TATCTTTCACTTTTGCGCTATGCACTGCAGTGCGTTGAATTTCTGTGCCCTGCTGTGTTCTAGCATATCCTGCTTGTCCCTGGGGGGCCCGCAATAGTGGTCGTGGTACAATACGTTGCGTTAGGTTACGTATGTTTGTGCTAAGATTGGTTACGTTAGTATAGCATTGCTCTGACTTTTGTGCTATACACTGCAATACGGCGGATTTCTAAGCTATACTCTCCTCTATTATATTCTGTGTGGCTCTGGGGTGGCAAGCAGTAGTGGTCGCGGCACGATGGGTTTGCTTATGTTACGTCCTTCCATGTTACGGTCGGTTAGGTTAGGGTGGGGTAGGTTTGACGTGTGTGCTGTACACTGCGATCCTATGGACTCCTGCTCTATACTCTCCCCAAACATATTCAGCTTAGCTCTGGCGTGGACAGCAATATTGATCTCGGCACGATATGTTAATGTAGGTTAAGCTTGGATACGTTACGTTGGGTTAGGTTAGGAAAGGGTGGCTTTGACTTTTGTGCTCTATAGCGCTATTCGTTGGGCTTCTGCACTCTCCTGTGCTCTAGTATATCCTGCTGGCTATGGGGGGCCAGCAGTAGTGCTCTCGGCACGTTAGGCTGAGTTAGGCTACGTTGGGTATGGTTATGTTTGTTTTTGTTATGTGTCGACGGCATTGACTTTCGTGGTGTACACGATTTTCAGGTGGATTTCTGCGCTCTACTGTGATGCACTATATTCTGCTTGGCCCAGGTGCGTCCAGCAATATTGGTCGCGTCACGTCAGGTTATGTTATATAACGTTTGTTATTGTTACGGTTGGCTAGGTTAGGAGGGGACACCATTGACTCCTGTGCTGTACACGATTGTTCGGTGGACATCTGCGATCTACTGCGATCCAGCAAATTATGCGTGTCTCAGGGGAGGCCATCAACTGTGATCTCGCCTCGCTAGGTTAGGTTTGGTTACGTTTGTTTATATTACGTTTGGATAGGTGAGGTCAAGGTACAGTTGACTTTTGTGCTATAGACTGCTATTCGG
>NW_016984178.1:0-866 GCF_001483705.2 Eufriesea mexicana | reverse complement strand
CCCCGAGACATTAACATTTGACATCGCATTATTGAGTATAGCCACTATCGCAATCTTCTAGCCGTTGGAATACTTTGTTCACTGATGAAGCAAACTCGAATGTGATTGCAGAATAACGTATGCAGTGTGAGGTTATTGCTAGTGATATCTATAGTTAACGGTACGGCATTTAGTACATCCTTCAACTGATCAATGTTGCAGCTGGATCAATCTGTTCACTGATGATGTATATCCCATATCATCTCTAGAACGAGGAATGCAGATCCTCCCCGAGATATTAAGTATAGACAACACAGTAATGCATACAGCCATCATTACTGTGCTGTAGCCGTTGGAATACTTTCTTCACCGACGATGTAAATTCCAAAGCAATACAGCAATAATCAATGCATACGGTTAGTTTTATCCAGTCACTGGTGTTTTATCTCTTATTACAATTCTATAATTATAAAATATTGGCACGTTATCCATCGCAACTTTAACAATTGACAACACAGCACTGAGTACAGCCTTGAGTACATCATCACAGTATTGCGGCTGCCGAGTACCACTTCTCACTGATAAAGCATATTGCAACGGAATTCTAGAATAATCAATGTATTGAACGGTTAAGGCAAGAGACGTTCAGAATTGACAGTACGGTACACACTACGTCCACTAACATAGTTCTGCAGCCGTTGCATTATATAGATAATCGATGACATATTTTCATAACAAATCTAGAGTGACAAAGTACAGGACCACCATCCCTCGAGACATTAACAATTTAATACACAGTAAAGAGTGCTGCCATCATCACATTACCGCAGCCGTTGGACTGCTATGTTCACTGATAATGTAATTTCTAAGGCGATTCTAGAATACCT
>NW_016984177.1:0-333 GCF_001483705.2 Eufriesea mexicana | reverse complement strand
GCTGTACACTGCTATTCGGCGGATTTATGCGATCTACTGTGCTCTAGTACGTTCTGGCGGGCTCTGGGGATTGCAGCAATAGCAGCCTCGGCACGTTAGGTTGCATTTGGTTATGTTATGATTAGTTAGGATAGGAGAGGATGGCTTTAACTATAGTGCTATAGTCCGCTATTAGGCGGATCCCTGCGCCCCATTGTGCTCTGATATTTTCAGCATGGCCCTGGGAACGCCGGCGACAGTGGTCGCGACTGGTTATGTTGTGTTATGTTACGTGTGGCTACGTTCCGTTTAGATAGGTTGGCAGAGGACAGATTTGACCTTAGATATATAGTC
>NW_016984176.1:0-482 GCF_001483705.2 Eufriesea mexicana | reverse complement strand
GGATGTATGTTTGGATGGGTGGATGTATGGATGGATGGTTTGTGCAAAGGTGGATGTATTGATAGATGTATGCATGGATGCATGGTTGTATGGATGGATGGATGTATGGATGGTTAAAGGTATGGATGGACGGACGTACGGATATATGGTTTATGGATGTATGGATGTATGGATGTATGGATGTATGTATGTATTGAAGCATGTATAGATGTGTGTATTTATGAATGTGTGTATGGGTGTACGGATGGATGAATTATTGGGTGGATGGATGTACTGATGGATAGATATATGGATGTATGTATGTTTGGGTGGATGGATGTATGCATGACATCCTTATGAATATATGGATGTATGGTTGTATGCATGTATGGGTGTATGTAAGTATGTACGGATGTGTATATGGAAGTTAGTAGGGATGTATGTATGCATGTATGTGTGGATGTATGTATGGATGTACGTATGGATGTGTCGACATACGGTTT
>NW_016984175.1:0-638 GCF_001483705.2 Eufriesea mexicana | reverse complement strand
GCTGGGTTTGGCTATGACAGGTTAGGTTAGGGTATCTTTGACTTTTGTGCTTTGCACCCCATTTCGGAGGATATCTGCGCTCTCCTGCGCTCTAGTATATTGTGCTTTGCTCTGGTGCGGTCAGTAATAGTGGTGTAGGCAGGTCACGTTGAGTTATGCTGCGTTTGCTTATGTCACACTTGGTTAGGATAGGAAAGGGTAACTTCGACCTTTGCGCTATTAACTGCTGTTCGTTTAACTGCTGTTCGTAAAATGTCTTGACTCTGCATTGCTGTACTGGCCTCTGTTTGTAAATGGGAAGGCCAGTAATACTGTGCGTGGCACGATCTCTTGAGTTATGTTATGGTTGATTTGGATAGGGTATGATACGTTTCGTTGGAATGGCTTTGACTTCTGTACTACGAACTGCTGTTCGGTGGCTTCTTGCTCTCCGCAGTGCTCTAGTATATTGTGATTTGATATCGGGAGGTCAGCAATAGCTGGTATGCACGCAAGGTTGAGTTATGTTATGTTTGGTTAGGTTCGGCTTGTTTGGGATAGGTTAGGATATCGTTGACTTCTGTCTTTTACACTGTAATGCGGTGCTCTTCTGCGCCCTACAGTGCTCTAGTATGTTCTGCTTGGCTCTGGGGATGCCA
>NW_016984174.1:308-536 GCF_001483705.2 Eufriesea mexicana | reverse complement strand
TAGCCGAAAATGTAAATAAAATTGAATTTTCCATCCTGATTCTATAGCATTGCAATGGCTGTATCACGACAATAGATTCTTTCCTCCTTATTTATGCAAGAAAATTAGCTCACCACGATATTAGTCGAGAATGTAAATAAAATTGTATTTTCCAAGCAGATTCTATAGCATTGCAATGGCTATAGAACGCCAATAGAATCTTTCCTCCTTATTTACCCAACAAAATTA
>NW_016984174.1:0-244 GCF_001483705.2 Eufriesea mexicana | reverse complement strand
ATAGCATTGCAATGGCCATAGCACGCCAATAGTGTCCTTCCTCCTTATCGAAGCAAGAGAGTTAGCTCGCCACGATATTAGCGGAAAATGTCAATAAAACTGAATTTTCCTGGCAGATTCAATAGCATTGCAATGGATATAGCGCGCCAATAGAATCTTTCTTCCTTATCTAAGCAAGAAAGTTAGCTGACAACGTTATTACTCGAAAATGTCAATAAAATTGAATTTTCCAGCAAGATTCTAT
>NW_016984173.1:1044-2094 GCF_001483705.2 Eufriesea mexicana | reverse complement strand
TGGCTGGAAAATAAAATTTTATTGACATTTTCCATTAATATAGCTATGAGTTGACTTTCTTGTATAAATAAGGAGGAAAGGTTCTACTGGCGAGCTATAGCCATTGCAATGATGTAGAATCTGGCCGGAAAATTAAATTTTATTGACATTTTCGACTAATATCGTGGTGTGCTAACTTTCATCGATAAATTGGGAGGCAAGATTCTATTAGCGTGCTATAGCCATTGCAGTGCTATACACTCGGGCTGGAAAATTCAATTTTATTGACATCTTCGACTAATGTCGTCGTGAGCTGATTTGCTTGCATGAATAATGAGGAAAGATTCTATTGGCACGCTATACACATTGCAATGCAATACAATCTGGGTGAAAAATTTAATTTTATAGAGATTTTCGACTAGTATCGCGGTGCCCTATCCTTCATGCATAAATATGGAGGGAAGATTCTATTGGCGTGCTATGGCCGCTGCAATGCTATAGAAACTGGCTGGAAAATTAAATTTTATTGACATTTTCTATTAATACAGTGATGAGCTAACTTTCTTGCATGAATTAGGAGGAAAGATTCTATTGGCGTGCTATGGCCAGTGCATTGCTATAGGATCAGGCTGGAAAAATCAATTTTATTGACATTTTCGGCTAATATTGTGGTGAGCTTAGTTTCTTGTATATATAAGGAGGAAATATTCTATTGGCGCGCTATAGCCATTGCAATACTATAGAATCTGCCTCGAAAATTAAATTTTATTGACATTTTCGACTAATATCGTGGTGAGGTAACTTTCTTGCATAAATATGGAGGAAAGATCCTATTGGAGTGCTATGGCCATTGCAATGCTATAGCATCTGGCTCGAAAATTCAATTACATTGACATTTTCACTAACATCGTGGCGAGATAACTTTCTTGCAGAAATAATGAGGAAAGAATCTACTGACGTGCTATAGCCATTGCAGTGCTATAGCATCTGGCACGAAAATTCAATTTCATTGACATTTTCGGCCAATACCGTGGTGAGCTAGCTTTCATCTATAAATAGGGAGGAAAGATT
>NW_016984173.1:0-243 GCF_001483705.2 Eufriesea mexicana | reverse complement strand
AAGGAGGAAAGATACTATTGGCACACTATAGTCATTGCAGTGCTATATAATCTGGCTGGAAAATTCAATTTCATTGACATTTTCGACCAATATCGTCGTGAGCTGACTTTCTTGAAGAAATAAGGAGGAAAGATTCTATTAACGTGCTTCGGCCTTTGCAATGCTATAGCATCTGGCTCGAAAATTGAATTTCATTGCCATTTTCGACTAATATCGTGGTGAGCTAACATTCTTGCATAAATA
>NW_016984172.1:2628-2894 GCF_001483705.2 Eufriesea mexicana | reverse complement strand
GTTCGATTGTATTAGGTTAGGCTTGGTTAGGTTAGGTTAGGAGAAGTTTGGTCGGGAAGGGTATAGCTTTTGCGCTGTACACTGCCATCCGGTCGATGCCTGCGCTCTGCATTGCTCTACTAGCATCCGATTGTCTCTGGGCAGGCTAGCAATAGTGGTCGCGTCACATTTGGCTGTGTTCGATTACGCTTAGTTATTTAAGGCTTGGTTAGGTTTGGAAAGTATAGTTTTGACTTTGTACTATACACTGATATTCGGTGCATTCC
>NW_016984172.1:0-2535 GCF_001483705.2 Eufriesea mexicana | reverse complement strand
TGATAGGTTAGGTTATGTTTGGTTGTGGTAGCTTTAACTTTTGTGGTATACACTGCTATTCGTTCGATATCTGCGCTCTGCATTGCTCTGATTCCCCTGCTTGTCTCTGGAGTGGCCAGCAATAGAGGTCGTGGCGCGTTTGTCTGAGGAAAGTTGAGATCGGTTTGGCTAGGGTAGGTTAAGTTTGGTCATAATTGCTTTGACATTTGCGCTGTACACTGCAATTCGATGTGTTACTGCGCTCTACTATGCTCTACTATATTCTGCTTGGCTCTGGGTTGCACGCAATTCTGGCCTCGGCACGTTACGTTTAGATAAGCTACGTTCGGTTGGGTTAAGCATGGCCATGTTGGGATAGGCTTGCTTTGATTATTGAGCTATGCAATGCGATTCTATGCATTTCAGCTCTCTACTCTCCACTAGTATGTTCTACTTGGCTCTGTGGAGGCCAGCAATAGTGGTCTCGGTAGGATGGGCGGAGATAGGTTACGCTTTGCAACGCTAAGTTTGGTTAGGTTAGGAGATTATAGCTTTGCCTTTTGTTCTATACACTGCTGTTCGGTTGGTTCGTGCGCTCTACTGTGCTCAAATGTTTTCTGCTTGGCTAAGGGGAGGCCAGGAATAGTGGTCTCGGAACGTTATGTTGAGATAAGCTGCGTTTGGTTTGGCTAGGTTAGGACATGTAAAGTCCGGATAATTGCGAATCTTGTGCAATACACTGCAATGCGGCGGATTTCAGCGCTCTACTGACCTCTAGTATATTCTGCTTGACTATGGGGTTGCCAGCAATTGAGGTGTCGTCAAATTGCGTAGAACTACGTTACGTTTGGTTTTGTTACGTTTGGTTTTGTTACGTTTGGTTGGGTTAGGATAGGATAGCTAAGACGTTTATGCTATACACTGCTATTGGGTCGACTCCAGCGATCTAGTGAGCTCCAATATTCTCTGCGTCGCTCTCTCGTAGTCGCAATAGTGGGCTCGGCTCGTTAGGCTGTGTTAGCTTACGTTTGGTTGTGTTCGCCTATGCCAGGTTCGGTTAGTGTATTTACGTCTTTCGTTCCATACAAAGTTATTCGGTGGAATTCCGCGCCTTGCTGTGCTCTGCTATGACTTTCTTAGCCCTGTGGAGGTCAGCAATAGTGGTAGGGACACGTTGTGTTGGGTTGGGCTACGTTAGGATTGGCTATGCTACGTTCGGTTACGATGTGCATATCTTTCGTGCTATACACTGTTTTTCGGTGGATCTGAGCGCTCTACTGCGTTGTACTATATTCTGCTTGTCTCTGGCGAGGGCAGCAACTCATGTCGCGGCACGCTACGTTGAGTTAGGCTGCGTTTTGTAAGGCTATGTTCGTTTGGGTTGGGATAGAGTAGCTTTGACTTTCGTGCTATACATTGCTATTCTATTGATTTCAGCGCTCTACTCAACTCCAATATTTTCTGTTTGGCACTGTGGAGGCCGGCAACTGTGTTCTCGGCACATTAGGTTGGATCGGGTTACGTTTGGTTATGTCACGGTTGGTTAGGGTAGGATAGGATAGCTTAGACTTCTGTGCTATACACTGCTCTCCGGCGGATTCTTCTTCGCTACATGGCTCTACTACACTCTGCTCGACTATGCGGAGGTCAGCAATAGTGGTCGCTGCACCTCATGTTTAGTTAGCTTGCGTATGGGTATGTCACACTTCATTTGACTCGGAGAGGATAGCTTCGACTTTTGCGCTATACACTGCTGTTCGGTGGATATCTGCGCTATACTGTGATCTGATATGTTCAGCTTGGCTCTGGAAAAGAGAGCAATAGTGGTATCGGAACGTTATGTTGAGTTAGGCTACACCTGGCTTCGTTACGTTAGGTCAGGTTAGGCTAGGATATCTTTGACTTTGTGCTTTAAACTGCAACGCCCCGGATTTCTGTAGTCCAGTGTGCTCTGGTATTTTCTGCTTGGCTCTGGGGAGGTTAGCAATAGCTGTGTAGGGCGGCTACGTGGAGCTAGGTTACGTTCGGCCATGTTACGGTCGGTTAGGTTAGGAGATGGTAGCTTTGACTTTTGTTATATACACTGCTATTTGTTTGCCACCTGAGTTCCTCTGTAATCTAATACGCCCTGATTTGCACTGGGGGTGCCTGGAACAGAGGCCGCTTCGCGTTTTGTAAATTTAGGTTACGTTTTGTTAGGTTAGGTATGCTTGGGTTAGGATAGGATATCTTTGACTTTTGTGCTGTACGCTTAAATGCGGTAGATTTCTGCGCTCTACTGGGCTCTTGTGTTCCCTGATTGCCTCTGTAGAGGTCAGCAATAGCTGTCTAGGCACGTTTGGTTGAGGCAGGTTACGTTTGGTTACGTTCTGTTAGGTTAAGCATGTAAAGCTTTGACTTTTGTGCTATAAAAAGCTGCTCGGTTGATTTATGCGCACCACAGTGATCTAACACGTTCTGCTTGGCTGTGAGGAGGCGCGCAATAGTTGTCGTGACACGTCTGGTTGAGTTAGGTTATGTTCGGTTATGTCAGGTTGGGACAGGTTTGGCTAGGGT